>NC_056737.1:1897314138-1897481638 GCF_019279795.1 Protopterus annectens
CTGATAACATTGAATGTTATTTTTATGTGTGTAAACTTGGGAGTGTAATTTAATGTTCTTTCTTCTTTAAATATAATTAGGGTAAAATTCTGGTCAGGCTTTAAAAAAGTACTTCTATAAAACATTAATTCTAAAGTATCAAATACAAGTAAATATGAATTTCCCATTAAACATGGAATGAAAGTCATTCCTAATTCAGTAGATAAAGATAGATCTATTGGATTATCACTTATACCTTTAACCAACAATATCAACTGAGCTCCATATGTTAAATTATTATATGGAGAATTTTCTTAAAAGAGATATCAAATTCTATATTATTCTATTATTGTTCTATAGTATTTTATATATCAGGATGGAATGTTAGTGTAAACAATTATTATGTTGACTTAGAAAATATCCAATATTTAGTTACCCTTAAAAGATCCCAAACATGTCAGATATGTTATTTTGGATAAATTAAGCATACACTAAATAAGCCAACAACAAATAGATTATTACTAAAATAATTTGACTAAAAGGACTCTACAGGAGACAATGAGTGATTACCAATGAAATTTGAATTTACTGTAGGTGTACTGTCTTCCTTTACTTTCCCACTCTTGAGCTCACCAACTTCAACTTACACTTATGAAAAGACATGGCTTATCAGTGGTATCCTGACTCTGAGTAGAGGCGCCCTACATTCCAGTGTGCAGTGCTTTTACATATTTATAGATTTACAAAGCTGAGTCTAAGAATGAACTATGATCACCCTGACAATTCCCATCCTGCATAGGGCACCTCCTGCTTCCAGAATGGGTAATCATATCAGGTCAGAATGAATGTGAAGGTACTATATGCTAATCAAGACTTACCTTATGTAAGTATTAATCAAATAGTATTTAGAGCATCTTAGAGAGTTCTCGGGGTAGTTAGAATACTCTTAAGTATTGACCAAAAACAGAGATTTCCCTTCCCTTTCTTTCCCTTGTTTTAAATCAGTACCAATAAAAGAAATTCAGCAAACATAGGTAAACATAAATAACATTCAGTAGTCCGTCTTGTACATGACTTGCAATCCATTAAACAAGTCAGTGACTAGCATCACTTTAGTAAACATTATAAAGACAAATTAGAAATAATTTCCTAGCTCTTTAAATTTTCTGATAAAGCAAAAAGTTAACAATAAGCTATTTTAACTAAAAGTATAAAGCATTTCAATTTTTCCTTGCATGTATACATTTCTACTTATACTGTAGTGTCAATAGCTGTCTTTGAAATCTGTACAATACTTCTCTTTTTCAAATCATTCCTTTTTCAATTCAGGTTTTATTTTGTCAAAACAGCAACAATATTTCAAGGGCGCAATTAATATTTAGACTGTTTCAAATAAATAACTTGACAGTTGCCAATTGAGTTAGTTTAGAATGTATGGTTAGTGCAAATATAGCATATTGCAAAAATAATATCTATTTCTTCGTGTGCTCTAGAGACTGTCATATGTAAGTGACATATATAATATAGCAGATA
Organism: Protopterus annectens; assembly: GCF_019279795.1. NCBI lineage: Eukaryota > Metazoa > Chordata > Ceratodontiformes > Protopteridae > Protopterus > Protopterus annectens. The sequence goes on from NC_056737.1 coordinate 1,897,315,651, forward strand.
GCTTATGGATTCAGGTTGTTAAAGTAAATTATGCTTATTAATCAGGCAGTTTCATTTAAATTCACAAGTAATTTGGGGACATTTCAGTTGAGTTTCCAGGAATGTGTAGTCCAGTGTGAGTAATTGAGTCCACTTTTCCTCATAAACATATGTTACAATTCATTAAACTAAACAGAGTCTAACATCTGTCTAATAATCATTATAAAGACAAAGAATAGTAATTTTCTAGCTCTTCAAACTTTCTGGTATCGTAAAATGTTGACAGTAAGCTATTTTAACTGGAAGACTAAAACATTTCAATACTTCCTTGTAAATATACATTTTTACTTTTATGTAGTGTAAAGAACTGTCTTGGAAATCTATGCATTACTTCACTTCTTTCAAGTCATTCATTTTATAGTTCACATTATATTTTGTCAAAATGTCAATAGCATTTCAAGGGCACATTAATATTTAAACTATTTTAAATTAATAGCTATCCGTTGCCAAGTGAGTTTGTACAGAATGTGAGGTAACTGCAAAAATAACATGTTGCAAAAAGTAATATGTATCTTTTCATGTGCTCTGGATCCTGCCAGTTTCAAGTAACATATAAAATGTAACTTTTACAGTGCAGACAGCTTGTGGAATCAGTATGTTAAAATGAGTAATACTTTTTAATCAAGCAGCTACATTTCAGTGCACGTGTAGTCTGGGAACATTTCAGTTGTGTTTCAAGGAATATGTAATCCTATGAGGATAAATCATAAAATATATACAAATAGTCCTATTATATATTTATTTTACCTTGCTTAGGTTGTTTTTCATTTTAATAACTAAAAAACATTACTTTTTCTTATTGTTTGTTATCTGTAAGGCTAAATGCACTTCGCAGATTCACACTGTCCTTAGAAACTGCAGCAGTTGTTTACTGTTGCTATGGCAACGCAAATAGAATGTGAAGAAAGCTTAACTTCTCTTAACCAACAGTACATTTTCCCTCCTTTTTTATGTATTTGTTAATACTTGTTGTTGTTGTCTTTCGGCTTTTCCCGGTTAGGGGTCGCCACAGTGGAACTCCAGTCTGCTAATGATTGGCAGTAGATTTTGATGAATGCCGAGGTGCCAGCTCGATGTTCAACCTTCAACGAAGACACGCCCATTTACGCATGTCTTTGGAATGCCCACCCAACCGCGAGGAGGACATGCAGACTCCACACAGAAGGCACTTCCCGCACTCCAGCCGAGAATCAAATGGGAGCACCTCTTGCTGTGAGGCAACAATGCTACCCCTGCACCACTGCGGCATATGTATGTATTTGTTAATACTAAAAAGGAAATAATTCAAAGGACATATGTACATGAATGGAACATTTCAGAGTTAATCACGAACATTTCCCCAGTCCCAATAAGCATAAAAGTGACTATCATTAATCTAATAAATATTGTAATAACAATTAATTAAGTTCACTATTCCAATTAGTCTACCTTAAAACTAGATTATTTTAGACTTAAGCAATAACCCATGCCTGGGTGTAGGTAATGCTGGATTTACCCACGGTTGGAGTGGTTTGGTCATGAGGGCGAAGCCCGAGTGTCCAAACAAAGACAACCATGGGTAAATCCAGCATTACCCACACCCAGAAGTGGGTTATTGCTATTATACAATTACATTATTTAAGAAAACAATACTTAGTTTTCTTAAATAATGGCATTTTATAATGCCTCCTTGCTGCCCTTCCGCAGCTGTCCAGTATTCTGTGGCAGTTCTGATGTACTGCGCATGCGTACACTTACGCAGTACATCAGAGCTGTTGAGGTAAGCAACGGAGAAAGCAAGATCTCCGTTGCTTTTTAGAAAGTGTCTCGCTATGTTAAAGGAGTTTAACATAGCGAGACAGCTTTAAAAAAGCAACAGAGAAAGTTCTGTTGCTTTTTTTTACGCTGTCTCGCTATGTTAAACTCCTTTAACATAGCGAGACACTTTCTAAAAAGCAACGGAGGTCTACCTTTCTCCGTTGCTTTTTTTAAAACTGTCCCGCTATGTTAAACTCCTTTAACATAATCAGACACTTTCTAAAAAGCAACGGAGATCTTGCTTTCTCCGTTGCTGTAAGAAAAAAAAAAGACTTATACTAATGGAACAAGTCTGGGCGACCGGACCTTTTTCTATTAGTATAAGTCTGATTTACAACGTGCACGTTGACCAATCAGCGTACACGTTTTGGAATATTAATGAGGGTTTTTTGTATAATATTATTTATCTATGTATAGATAGCGAGTTATTAAATATATACAGACTATATTAGTATAGTAAATAGGAGAGAATTTAGAAAGGGAGACAAGATGCAGTTAAAATAATGAGAAGAGAGAAAGAAAAGAGAAAATTAAGAAAACACACACATATACTATTTATGTTGATTTACAGTATAAATATTTTATGTGCTATATAACCCTCCTTCTGTGAAAGAAAAGTACCCTGTTTTACATACCTGAGGTAATGTGAAAACTCTCATGTGTCATCTATTTTCAAAAAATATAGATAAAGATTCCAGTAGTTAGTTACCTTTGTTTTAAAATTCCAAGCAGTAAAATTGGTCCTTTAAAATAATGTTAAAACAATTCATATCATAGTAGATGCTTTGAGAGATTTGGCTTTAACAGTATCAGTCTTTTGCTTCTTCTTTTTGACATCTGTCCAGACATTTGTTTCTTTTGTTCTCTTGAGAGAAGGTGACATCCAATCCATATATTCTGGTAAAGCAATCGCATTATTAGTTTTAATAAATGAAGAGGCTTCCTCTAAGTCAAGAAAAGTCCTCATCTCATTGGCCTACAGTATTCTTATCTTAGCTGGATATGCAAGTTGTGCCTTGACGTTATTTTGTTTCTGAAACATTATCATTGGCCACACTTTTTTCCTTTGTTCCATTATTCTAGATGAATAGTCGTGATCAAATCTTATCAGGCTCTGTTTATATTTTATAGGTGCCTTCCTCCAAGCAGATCTTAAAATCAGTTCCTTGTCCAAGTATGAAAGAAATTTGATAATTGTTGACCTAGGAGGAGAGTTTCAGTTATTGACAGGTTTCCCAATAGCTCTGTGTGCCCTTTCAATGCCAAAGGAAAGTCCTTCTTTTAAATTTAAAAAGTCAGGGATCCAGCTTGATAAAAAGGAAATAATATCCTCACCTTCTGTGTTTTCAGGTAATCCGAAAATCCTGATGTTATTTCTCCTCTCCCTATTTTCCAAGTCATCTACTTTATTAATCAACCAAATGTTTTGTTTAAGAATGCAGTTCTTTCTGTGTCTCCTCTTCCTTAAGTCTGCTTTCTAAGTCATTTAGAGAAACCTCTATTCCTGTTATCCTTGTCTGGTGTTGTAGCATTTCCTTGAGGGTGTCAGCCTGTTTTTGACTGCTTGTTTTAAGATTTTCCAGGTTCTCTTTAAAATCATCCAGCTTCAAAGACAACTCTTGCAGGGTAGATACCATCTGTTGTAGTTCCTTCTTTAAGGCAGGATCCTGGTAAGAATTCTTTCAGTTGCTCATTTTAACAGGTGAATATATCTCCAAGCTTTTTCACAGGAAATTATTTGTAAAACTTCACCAAAGTTTCTAATTATGTAAATTAGACCTGTATCTATAAGATTTTAAACTGTGAAGAAAAAAAAAGAATATTTTTTTCCTGTCTTATTTAACTAATTATATGGAGCTCTAAAATACTGCTGCTTTCAGTTAGCCATTCAGACTGCTGTGGACATTTTGAGTGAAGTGCAGTACTGCAGAAATAGGGGTGGATGCTAATGTCTGTAACACACAAAATCCTGAACTGGAATACAGGTAGGTGTGGCCTGGAGTCACATTATAAGTACTGACAGTCCCAATGGTATTCCTGTGCACTTAGTAAAAATGAGTGCAGTTCTGTTGGCCCTTCATTGACATGACCTGTTATATATAAATGTCTATACATACAGACATATACGTATACATATACGTCTGTCAGTATCTATCTCTGACATGCATAGTTATATTTATTGCTATGTAGTGTCAAATATATATATATATATATATATCAATGATACATAGACTCCCCCCCTATATCTATATAACACATAAACATATCATACACATGCACGGCTACATTTATAAATACATCCTTGTTATATAAAGAAATATGTGTGGGGATGTCTGCATTGTCTGACATACCCTACTAATAGTGAGTAAACTACACTATCACACAGCCATAATGTTGCTCAAAGGATCTAAACTAAGGCCACACCAGTACATAATCTACTTACCTACACACCTCTATGCCTGCTGGATGCCACCACATAGACAGACACAGGTGAGCAGGTGGAGCAATGTATAACAGTGCCAACCTTCATACCTCTCAACTGTACCGAATTCCTCAGTAATTACCAGTTTTGAGGTAAAAATGTTGGGGTGCCATGAATTCCCGAATGCCCCCCTTTTTTCAGAATTTCCCAGTCTTTTTTTCTGAATTTTTGATGACGTCATAGTACGTAGGGCCTACTCGATGATGTCAGCACTCTGAGCAGACTTCCAGCCTGTCGGAATATGGTGGACTTGAGGGGATGTGTTATATACAGAAATATGTGTGTGGATGTCTGCATTGTCCAACATACCCTACTAATAGTGAGTAAACTACACTATCACACAGCCATAATGTTGCTCAAAGGATCTAAACTAAGGCCACACCAGTACATAACCTACTTACCTACACACCTCTATGCCTGCTGGATGCCACCACATAGACAGACACAGGTGAGCAGGTGGAGCAATGTATAACAGTGTCATCCTTCATACCTCTCAACTGTACCGAATTCCTCAGTGATTACCAGTATTGAGGTAAAAATATTGGGGTGCCACGAATTCCCGAATGCCCCCCCTTTTTTCCGAATTTCCTGGTCTCTTTTTTTTCTGAATTTTCGATGACGTCAGCACTGTGAGCAGACTGCCAGCCTGTCAGAATATGGTGGGCTTGAGGGGGAGTGTATTACTGTGTTCATTTATTATCGGCCAAGCAAGATATAAGTACACATTCAGGCTAGCCATAAGTAGTTGAGAGGTAGGTTATATTCACTGATTTCACTCACATGCATGGCATGCACATAGACTTGGATAAATTATAACTGCACACTGCAATATTCTTGCATATTTTTAGCTACTGGTCTGGTGGTCATCATGTCTATGAACTGGAACTTTTTTTCAGGAATGCAGGAGCCAGGGCAAAATTAATCTGATGTACGACGAAGGAAGTGTAATTGATTTTTATATCTGAATTTATGCAATAAATATATCACAAACAAGAAGTATATTTTACTGGTGCCTTAAAATAAATAAGAGTAACTTCCAAATGTGTTGTGAGAGAAAGGCACTTCTTTACTTGGTTAGCTTTGCATTATAGTGACCGAAGTGAAAGTGGTTAGTATGTAATAATTCTCAAACCATAAAATTGTCTTGACACATAAATTTCCTCTTTTCTATTTAAGCTATAGAATAACATTAAGTAGTAGATATTGAAGAAACTGTTGCCAGAACATGCTTAGCATATATCAAATTTAACTGTCCTGTCCATTTGTTTTCATTTTCTTGACGCTGATAATCTTGGGAGAACGAGGCATTGGAATCCTTTGATTAGTAATGCAACAGAAATGACGTTTGAGAATAATGTCTTGATTTTACTTCTACTAGTTTAGTTAAGAGTGTCCTTACAGTTTAGGGACTCATTTCCAGATGAAAGTAAACATTTTGCAATGTTAAAATCTGATCCTGATGATCTGTCTGTAGTCCTGGAGTATTTTGTGGATTAAAATGTGTATTTTTTTGTTAGTTTTAATATGTTTAAAGCACTTAATCTTCTCTCAGAGCTGGAGAAAACAGAACACAACTTAAAAATCCCAACCTGATTAAATTGTCATTCTAAAGAATAGAGATAAGTCTTCTGCAGTGTTATATAACTGAAAAATGTCTTCACCTTTTTTATTGTGTTATGAAACCTGTTTACATTTAATGAATTGATATGCATAAAGGTTAAACACTTGAATAATAAAATTTAAAAAAAGTGAAGTAATTCTCTATTATCTGTATAATATTCACAGGTATGTATTTAAGATAACAACCACAGGAGTCTTTTTAAGCCTAGCCATACATCCCAAATCTTTGACAAGTTTTGGTACCACTGATGAGTCTAAACAGGGCCTGGGAGATGAACCTTTTACAGGCTGCACATATGTGCCAAACCAGGAATGAATTTATTGTTTCCCACTCAATTGTCCACATTACACTCAAATCGGTTTAAGGGGGAACTCTATTTCACATGGCTGGGAAGCCTGTTCTGGAGCACAGGTAGCCTCTGAGATAGATATCTGTCTCTCCAGCAGGTCCTATTTGTATCACAGGCAAGGTGTAAGTGTTTAGAATGGGTAATTATCATGTTTGTTTTGCAGATATACAGGAAGTCCATCAGGGTGGGGTCCTACAATGCCCTGTATGCCAGCCATAGCTCTTGCCTCAACAACCTGTAGGGACAGAATAGAGAACTAGGGCTTTAAGGTGATCTGCATAGGACATGTTACTTACACTGTGTATTCTTTTAGTGAGGAATCTCTGTGGTTGTTCCAATAGTTGGATGTGCCTGGTTAGGTACATACTGTACCAAAACAGGCAATGTACTCTATGCCTAATGTGAAAGGCAGTGTCCCAAGAAAGAGTACTATGGTTGTTGTTGACTAGTTAAAGATGTGAAATATGGGTAATTGATTTTGCAGTTCATATCCCATTTGGTTATGTTGCTAACCAACCATGTAAAAGTGTCAGTTTATTGTAGAGGATTAAGGCTATGAGTGGCTAATGTATTATGTAATCCTAAGTTTGATTTCCTCAGTCTAGATGTGCTACTGTGTGGCTGTGAAGAAGTCACTTTTATAAGGAAGGCTTCCAAGCTGCTCTGGAAAGAGACAGTTGTGCCTAGTAAATTTACTCAGTTAAAAATAAATTAAAAACAGATTCTTCATATTGCATGACTCTTGCCTTGGTGGACATTGTTTACTGGTGGGAAACATTAACTCAGAAAGCAAATTCACTGGCCCTGTCCAACTGAGATTCTACTACTATTGCTCAGTCATGCCCAATATGTCCAGGAGCAGCCTTTCAATGTTATTTTGCTGTTTCTGTTAACCAGCTCATACCTCTCTGTCCAGATTTTTGCAGAATGTCCAGATCTCTGGCTTATATGTTTGGTCTTTTCCTCATAAAATTTGTAGTTTTCTGTTAAATCACTGCAGATTGAAGTCATTAAATAATAACAAACATTTGAGTTTCAGACATATCCTTCAGAAAATGCATTCTAATGAAAACCCCTGATATTCTAGCAGCTTTCTAAGATTAATCCAAAATACACATTTGAAGGACATCCAAGAAAAAGCACAAAAAACAGTTCAATGCCCAAACGAGTAGATAACACACCATAAGCTCACATATAAAATGAAAAACAAAAAACGAAAGTATTCCACCAGTTTATTAGTTAGGTAAGCGCTTTCTTCCCCATCAATCGGGGACTTCATCAGAACAAAATTCCCCCACAGGTCAACCCTTTTATCCTATACAATTTAATTGAATATAATTAATCAAACAATTAGTTAAACAATTAAATAAAAATTACCCTATCATAAATGAATATTATTACATTTTTAAAAAATGTTATTTAAAAACCATTTGTACGTGACCCAATACATACACTAATGTTAACAAAGCATATAAGAACTTTAAAATGTTAAAGCTTTTTTCTTTAATACAGGCAGTAAAGACAAAAAAATCATTTAACCCTGGTTCTATTAGTGCATTTAGCTTGACAATCCAATAAAATTCCCTAAGGTCAATATTCACTTCCCACCAACCACCTCGTGGGTTGTATTTAATAACATCAATAATGCCAAACATAAAATTTGTAAAACAATGACTTGTTAGTGAATGTTTGAAAAGGACATTATTAGTATTACTTTAGCTATAGCATACAAATGTTCATATATCCTCAGGCGGAATTTCCTCTCTGTTTTGCCAATGTAGTAATATGAACATGTTTGACAGATAGCAACATAAATAATACCTTTGGTGTCACAGTTGCCTCTTTGCAAAAAATGCCCTTTTTTATCTGCTATGTACACCACATCTTGATTAAATACATACTGACATTGGTTACAATGACCGCACCTAGTCGTCCCTTTCAAGGACAATGTCCTGGGTGAAATGAGATGTTCTGTCAAAAATTTTAGGTTTTTCCCAGCTTTATAAATAAATTTGGGTGCTTTCCCTAAATTATTAAAGATTTCAATATCACCTTTAAAAATAACCCAGTTTCTTTTTATAATCTCCTTAAGTTGCTGCTCTCCGGTTCCATAAGTGATGACCATGCTAGTGTTATAAGCTTTCTGAGTGGAATATTGAGTGGTTTGTATGTGGATGGTTTCACCACTAGCCAACAAGGGCTTGTACCTTGAACCCCATCCTCCAATAACTTGTTCAACCACCTTTTCTTCACCTTCACTTTTTCGTGATTTATCCTTGGAAATCCTTACATCTACATAATTGATTTCCAAAGATAAATCTCAAAAAAAGTTTGAATCTAGAATTTATAGGAAGGACACCTTCTCAAACAGCTATCTAGATTTTCAAAGTTGTCATCCTTTCCTCACAAAAAAGAACATTTTTAAAGGACAGCTGGTTAGGGCAGGTAGAATGTGTTCAAAGAAGGAAATATTTTTGGAAGAAGTATCCATTATTACTGAAATTTTTAAAGTAAGAGGATACCCAAGTGGTTTATTGGAAAAGGTGGTTGAACAAGTTATTGGAGGATGTGGTTCAAGGTACAAGCCCTTGTTGGCTAGTGGTGAAACCATCCACAAACAAACCACCCAATATTCCACTCAGAAAGATTATAACACTAGCATGGTCATCACTTATGGAACCGGAGAACAGCAACTTAAGGAGATTATAAAAAGTAACTGTGTTATTTTTAAAGGTAATATTGAAATCTTTAATAACTCAGGGAAAGCACCCAAATTTATTTATAAAGCTAGGAAAAACCTAAATTTTTTGACAGAACATCTCATTTCACCCAGGACATTGTCCTTGAAAGGGGCGACTAGGTGCAGTCATTGTAACCAATGTCAGTATGTATTTAATCAAGATGTGGTATACATAGCAGGTAACAAAAAGGGCATTTTTTTGCAAAGAGGCAACTGTGACACCAAAGGTATTATTTGTGTTGCCATCTGTCAAACATGTTCATATTACTACATTGGCAAAACAGAGAGGAAATTCTTCCTGAGGATATATGAACATTTGTATGCTATAGCTAAAGGTAATACTAATAATGCCCTTTTCAAACATTCACTAACCTGTCATTATTTTACAAAATTTATGTTTGGCATTCTTGATGTTATTAAATACAACCCAGGAGGTGGTTGGTGGGAAATGAATGTGGACCTTAGTAGTTTTATTGGATTGTCAAGCTAAATGCACTAACAGAACCAGGATTAAATGATTTTTTGTCTTTACTGCCTGTATTAAAGAAAAAAGCTTTAACATTTTAAAGTTCTTATATGCTTTTTTAACATTAATGTATGTATTGGGTCACATACAAATGTTTTTTAAATAACATTTATAAGAATGTAATAATATTCATTTATGATAGGGTAATTTCTATTTAATTAACCAATTGTTTGATTAATTATATTCAATTAAATCGTATAGGATAAAGGGATTGACCTGTGGGGAAATTTTGTTCTGATGAAGTCCCCGATTGATGGGGAAGAAAGTGCTTAACTAACTAATAAACTGGTGGAATAAGTTCTTTTTTTTGTTTTTCATTTTATATGTGAGCTTATGGTGTGTTATCGACTCGTTTGGGCATTGAACTGTTTTTTGACCTTTCTAAGTTTGTAATGGCAATATTTAAAAGCTGTCCCTATTTTTGATCATTTGTCCCCCTGTTGTTTATGTTTCTGTCCATATTTCTTGTGCCAAGAGTTTGAGAGGTATGTTAACATTATACAATGGCTTAGTAATCCAACAAATTTAAATAGCAGTGTATCAGATTGCCATGCAAAAGGTGGGGTTACCTAGACCATTTTAAATTTTGGTTTACATTGGGAATTAAGGAGAAAATTATCAAAACCAAGCCTGGGGGAAATGTTTCATTTCAATGCTTGTGCATACTTGGAAACTACTGAATGGATAGATCTCTTGGGGTAATGTTTCATTTCGGTGCTTGCACATACTTGGAAACTACTAAAGGGATAAATCTCTGGGGGAAATGTTTCATTTTGGTGCTTGCACATACTTGGAAACTACTAAAGGGATAGATCTCTGGGGGGAATGTTAGGGATAGATCTCTGGGGGGAATGTTTCATTTTGGTGCTGTGCATACTTGAAAACTACTGAAGGGATAGATCTCTGGGAAAATGTTTTATGTTGGTGCTTGTGCATACTTGCAAACATACTGCTGATGGGATTAGTGGGGGTCTGGGGGAAATGTTTCATTTTGGTGTTTGACTGCTTGTGCATACTTGAAACTACTGAAAGAAATTAAGCTTTTGGCTTTTGCTATGGATCAGTTTCTCATAACATTGTATTTTTCTGGCAAATCACTGGCAGTGGCAGATCTTTGAGAACTGAAGCCAGAAAATAATGGCAGGCAAGTTGAGGCAACAGACATTACATTTGATTTTCAAAATTCATTCCAGAAAATTCATGCTATGCTATGCAAAATCTGTTATTCTGTACATAGTCTAAGTTTGGAAGTGCAATATTTAAAAGGTGTCACTGACTGTATTTATGTGCCTTTCTTTGATCCCTCATTATTTGTGAATTTGTCTAGATTTCTTGCTCTAATAGATTGAGAGGTATGGCCATAATATCTGCAGTTGGGTCCCTACAGAAGAACGACAGTTGAGAAGACTGAAACCCACATAACCGACACCACATGGTTGACAATCAAAATGCTGACAATGGGGAAATGGTATGTCTCCATAGTGCTGAATGGAAAGATTTCCATTCCTGCACTGTAGTGTGATCTCAGAGTTGGTATATTAAAGTTACGGGTGGGTGGGGAGTGGAACAGTAGTTATGTTGTCGGTGTTTCGATTGTCGACCATGTGGTGTCTGCTATGTGGGTGTCAGTGTTTTGCTCTGTCATTCTAGTGTAGGTGATCCCTGCAGTCATATAACTAAATAATTCATTCTGTTTAGCTGTATATGTGCCTTCTTGCTTCTGCTGATTTTAATTTGTTTATCCATTACTGACTTTTGATGCAGTGCATACTTTTGTGTCTCATATCTCACAGACTCTCATGGGGTGCTGGGTGGTGATTAATAGCATATCATAGCATAATGAATAAGAAACTGCAATGTAATGTTAGCTTAAGTATATTAATGGAAAATAATATTGAATTATAATACTAAGTCATCAAAAGAACTTTTTTTGCAAGTATAATAAAAGATTTTAACCATCCAGTGAGCTTTGTAGCTGAAATTGTTAGAAAGCTGATAGTAATTGTTTCATATTTTACCCATAGTATGTGTATGCTGTGGTTGCTAATAATTTGATATTGCAATGCACCTGTGTTACGATACTGTGTAATGGCAGCTTGTGTAATGTATTGTGCACTTTTATCAAGCATAGAGCTTGCTATCCTACAAGTATATAGTTAATAGTCCTAACCTAAGGTGCCTTGTCTTGTGAAATGTACATTTGTTGGAAGATTGAAGACTACACTAAGTCAGTAAGCAAAGTAGTGACAGATGCTTTTAATGTCCAGCTCAGACATCATATGCTTCAGAAAATGTTTTATAATGCAAAGTGTATTATTGTACCAACTTCATAAAGGCAATATTTATTAAACTAAACTATCTCCTTGACTTTTGGCCTACACACACCCCACCCCTTGCATTTTTGGCTTTGTTACTAACTGCTGAATGCTGACTGTTGTGCTAACAAATTGAGAGATATGTTGCTTGCACTTGTTTTTGTTCTTGAAGGCAGTTCAGCTGATACAGAGTATAGTACTTGTTAGAAATAATTTGTTTGACAGTTTTATATCTGCAGTAGTAGACTACTACAAGTTAATTTTCTTTTTGTATAAGAAAATTGTATTTTAGTTTTAAACAAGTTCAGATGTTAATAATATAAATAAAACAGTTTTGTTCTGGTTTATATTTAGTGTTATTTAATGAAGAAGGCTGAAGAGCAGCCACAGTTAGTTTTATTTTTATAAACGGAAATTGTATTTTAGTTTTGCACAACTTCAAATATTAATAGAAATAAAACACTATTGTTTTTCTGCTTATTTTGTGTTTCATGATAATATTTTTGTTGTCCGTTCTTCAATTCGTGTTTAAAATCTGGTATCCCAACACTCCACTGGAGTGGGTGGGGTTACATAATTATGTGTGCAAATTTTATGCTAATCAGTGTACATATTTGTATCTATTTTTCATGGTCCTTTGTCCATATTTTTGATGTTTCCAGGTTGAGAGGTATGCCAACCTTCTTATAAACAGGGCACGGTGTCCATGCCCACAGTGTCACCTATTTAACTGCAAGCAGCCACATATTGCCATATTGCTGACTGTTCACACATAGCTAGGATAACATCAGTTATCTCACTGAAAGGATACTAGATGCAAATAACAGTATGAACCAATATCACTCTGCAGGCCACAGTTGCTGTTTAACACAAGTTTAGTTTGCATAATGCACAAGTACTGTGCCTGCAATCACATATACAGCAGACTTAACCTGTAGTGCATGCAATAAGTACTGTGATCTATAGTGCATAAGCCTAGATATGTAGTGGTTCTAATCTCACTGCAGCACACTTGGTATGTATGTGTATGTGTGTGTGTGTGTGTGTGTGTGTGTGTGTGTGTGTGTGTGTATATACAGTCCACCTGCAATGGTTATGCACTTTTTGGGCCTGTAACTTGCTGCTGGCTTCGACACTACTGCCCTATTCTGCAAGGTCTGCTGATGTCAGCCACTTTAAGACTATCAGCTGACAGTGTAGTAGCAACACTTCAGCCACGTCGCATGTGATAAATACTTTGATCTATGATGTGTAATACTAAATAGGTAGGGGTTCTAATCTCACTTCAGCCTACTTGGTGCGTGTGTGTGTGGTTGCTTGTGTGTGTGTGCGTGTGCGTGTGTGTACCCCTATAAAACAATGGACATGCCCTCATGGAATATACACATGCAATGGTTATGCACTCTCTGGGCTTGTAACTTGCTGCTGGCTTTCACACTGCCCTATTCTACATGGCCTGCTGGTGTCAGCCACCTTAAGACTACCAGCTAACAGTGCAGTAGCAAGACTTAAGCCATGGTGTGTGCGATAAATAGTATGATCTATAGTATGTAATGCATGATAGGTAGAGGATCTAATATCACTTTAGACTACTTGGTGCACATGTGTATGTATGTGGTGTGTGTGTGTGTGTGTGTGTGTGTGTGTGTGTGTGTGTGTGTGTGTGTGTGTGTGTGTGTGTGTGTGTGTATACCCCTGTAAAACAATGGACATTTCCTCATGGGCTATCCATCTGCAATGGTTATGCAATTTTTGGGCACAAAACTTGCTGTTGGCTTCCACACTGACGTATTCTACAAGGCCTGCTGATGTCAGCCATCTTAAGACTACCAGCTGACAGTGTAGTAGCAAGACTTACGGCATGGCACTTGTGATAAAAACTATGATCTATAGTGTGTAATACTAGATAGGTAGGGGCTCTCTTCTCACTCCAGGTTACTTAGTGCATGCGTGTGAGTGTGTGTGTGTGTGTGTGTGTGTGTGTGTGTGTGTGTGTGTGTGTGTGTGTGTGTGTGTGTGTGTGTGTACCCCTGCAACACAATGGTATCCATCTGCAATGGTTATTCACCTTTTGGGCTCGTAACTTGCTGCTGGGTTCTACATTGCCCTATTCTACAAGGCATGTTGATGTCAGCCACCTTAAGAGTACCAGCTGATATGTGATAAATACTATGATCTGTAGTGTGTAATACTAGATAGATAGGGGTTCTAATCCCACTCTGCCCAACATGGTGCATGTGTATATCTATATAGCATACGTATGGTAACCTATGTAAAGTATACATAGGTAGGGTTTTGCATCATTTTATTTTTAGTGGGTGATTTATGCCCCTACAAATGACTGACAACAACAAGGCTTGTTTATATCAACAAGCATTATATGTTCTAAACTTATAGTACTAGCAGACATGAGTTGTGCTGCGTGCATCGGGTACTGTGATCTATACTGTGTACCAGTACATAGGTAAGTGTTGTAATCTACATGCAGCCAACTTGTAGTATGTGTGTGCTCCTGCATGTCCTGTATGCAGTGAGTGGAAGTAGTGCTAGCCTGAATGTGGCCATATTTGTGTGTGAGGTTGTTACAGCAGTATACACCATGTTATGGGGCCATAGCACATGTGAACTTAACTAGCAGAATGGCCATACAGCCCTCACAATCACAGACATCTGCATACCCCTTGGTATAGGACCAGAACATATTTCCCCAGTCCAAGAGGAATTCAGGCAGATGCTGTTTGTTGAGATGCACTGAGATGTTCTATATACCAGTAGGCAGGGTCTGTTTCAAGGGTGTGTTTATATCTGCTAGACAAATGTCTCACACAAGCATGTAGTACTAATGTCACATAGTAGGTGAATGTCCTTACAGTGAGTCATCCATCTACTATGCTCCCTACACCTTGCCCTGTAGCAGACCTTATCACAAATTATGAATGCATAAGTATGCTGACCACTGCCATTGTCCTTGGTAGACTATCATACAAATGTGAATCTATGGACCCATGCACGTATACTGCTGTACCTTGCTGAAGTCATACTTCTGCTGTGCTGCCATGCCATGCTGTGCCACTTCATCGCCACCGTGTGTTCATAGGTTCTCCCGTCAGACTCCTTCAACAGAAACATACACAGGTCTGCAATGTACCTGCCATTGTGTAACAATACCACTAGTACAACATCATACAACATAAGGTCCAAAAAAAGTATGTTGCATACACATGACACATGCCAGCATACAGTATATGTTGGTGACCACTACAAGCAGCATGCAAAACAAAACCACATTACACAAGTGCATGTCAAGTAATATAGTCACCCTGTGCATCAGACAGGTAACTTAATTCCCTCGCATTGATGGGAAGGATGACAGAGATGTGGCACAGGTATCATCACTTGCACAGGATGATGTGTGGGGGTGCTGGAGGCCTGGACTGCCTCAAATGGTTGACAGCATGTGTGTGAGTCAGGAAGGGGAGCAGTTTGGATGGGGCATGGAGAGGTGCAATGTGTGTCTGTAGCTGACCTGCATGTGACAGTGGTGTGTGGGTATGTGTGTGTGCACAGTCAAGCCAGTGCTAGCCCTACACAAGTGTATGTTGGACAGATGTGAACCATACATAGTAGAATTGACAGTTCAGTGTCTCCATTCCTGAACACGGGAACTGTCTCTGCTAGGAGTTGCACTGGCACCACCATGTCCAAGGTCAGATGCACTGCTAGAGCCTGACAGTGACTGCTGTCTGCTGGGACCGTTTCCCCCATGTGGCCACCTAGGACAACATGCCCATAGCCTTCCAAGTCATGGTGTGGACAGCACACTCCCCTCTGTATTGCTGGATGTACTGCCACTACTGGAGCTTAACTGTACACAGCTGCATGAACTCTTAGTAGATGGTGTTGCTGACCTATGTCCACGGGTCTGACACCTAACATCAATCACACGGTCTAGCATAGACAATGTGTGGCCCAAGACAGACACTGTCTTAGCCCACTGTCTGTCCACTGCATCAGTGAACAGCTCCAGGGTGTCCGCAATGCGGTGGAGGCAGTCACAGATGTCAAACTGTGCTGCATCCATAACTCTAAGCATATGTCTGGTGTTTTATTCAGAACATACCTGTGTCTCCATGATAGCCAGAAACATGCACTGAATGGTCCGTGATGTGATACCTGTAACAGGTGGTGGATGGACAGCAGTCTTCCTATGAGCACCCCTGTCAATTTGCCTGTGTGGGACCTCACCAGTCTCTGGCTATGGCTAGTGTCTACACTCAATGATGCCATGGTTGCCACACTGGCCTGTTCAATGTCTCCACCTTCTGACTGTCCTATATATGAGGCCTGTGGAGAGTGGGTATGTGTGGGCATACTGACTGTGTGCAGTGACAATGAAGGCAGAAGAGGGATGTCCACCTCTGGGACAGATTCAGCCCCCAACAACCCTACCTGTGCATCATTGTGGCCACCATCATCATCAGAGTCCAAGGAGACACTGACATCAGATGGCAATTACTACCTGTGCTATTATGGATGGAAAATCCACAAAGAGTCAAAATAATCCACAACTGCATTACCACTCTTACATCCTCTCATCTCCACTTTCATGCACAACAGACTTCCTCACAACAACATGCACATTCGACTCAATGCCTTTATAACAAGCACATCACGTAAATCATGTGACACTTGGCCAGTACAATGTGCCTTTTAGGTATGCAATATGGCACTATACCTGATAACACAGCACATAATACCCAGTACACCTATCTTAACAAATATATACAAATACAAGTTTCAATGCCTAAGGTATGTACCATCAACCTTTCGGTATATTCTAGGCATATTGGATTAATTGCTTATGTACACCAGGAGGCCTCTTCACTTTGAACTATAACTGCAAAAGTTTTCTAATCATTCAGCTATACTCCTTTGATTACCCACTGTAGGAAACCTAGGTAACTGTTCCAGCCTGGACCATACAAACAGTCTACTTTGGTTATACACAACATTACCTGTACATAGGGTATTATCCTGGCACTCACCCTTA
Organism: Protopterus annectens; assembly: GCF_019279795.1. Lineage (NCBI taxonomy): Eukaryota > Metazoa > Chordata > Ceratodontiformes > Protopteridae > Protopterus > Protopterus annectens. The sequence goes on from NC_056737.1 coordinate 1,897,332,570, forward strand.
ATAGCATATGTATGTTCCATAACAAAACAGTATCAAGCTTACCAGAAGCATGGCCATGACCTTAGACAACTCCTGATGGACCTGTAAAAAGGTGAGGGTGAGGTAATTTCAGTACCACCGCATGCTGCAGCACAACAAGGTAATACCTGCATATATCTCACATGTCCACTAGCTACTGTATTACTTGATGTATTGCTGACATTCTGAGTATGAGTATACAACTGAGATAACCCCCTACAGCGCAAAGACCTGATACCCATGTAAAGTTATGTACAGCCTGGCAGAATGACTGCTACAGTATTAAAACAGTGATGACAGTGAGCTTATCTACATGCTCCTCTGTTGTGGACACTATGGCACCCACCTTCATGATGTATGGTGTGCTGGATGCCTGGGAGCTGTTATGTGTTCCTAGAGTCACCAGGAATTACTCATTGGCCATGTGTAGTTACTCTGTTGCAGGCCCTCCACTAGTGATGACATGATCCCTGGCTACATCAGCTGCCTTTTGTCATGCAACATTCAATATGTGCATAGCATGGTGTCGAACCTGCTCATATGTCCTGTCTTGTTGGTCATTCTCATTCATATTCTGGACAAAGTGCCCACAATGCAGCCCACTGATCCCTGTTATGCCTCCCTCTGGATAGGAGGATGTGATGATGCTACCATAGTCCTTGAAGTATAAGGTCATTCTCTGCAACTGAGAAGGGGGTGTGCCTTCTGTGGTACATTAGTCCTGAAACACACCAGTAGGGAAGCACATTACTGGATCAAGTACATGGATGTCCACTATGTAAAGATACAGCAAGAACAAAATGGCCAGCACTATTCACTGTTTGCTCACACATGTCATATCCCACAGTGTGGCAATATACTATATGTGTGGTTACAACCCAGTTAGTAGCATTACAGATGTCATTCCCTGTATGCCATGAGAGATTCTGCTGTATGATCATACACCCAAAACTTGGGACCACTGTGTTGTGTCCCTTAAGGCCAGCCACCCACTAATATGTCATAAGACCAGTGCCAGACAAATAGCAGTGTGCCATTATGACCACTATATCTGGATGTCCAACAACACCAGTGTGCCACAATGACAAAAAACAATGCAACCCTGATATATTGTACATCCTCTGCATGTGTAAGACAGCAGGGTATCTATGACATGTCATTACCACAGGTCTAAGTCAGGCTTACTCCTGTACTCCCTATTCCCCATACCTCTAAACTCCAATCTGCATCCTGTTGTACACAAAAAACAGTTACATACCTGGTGGAGTGCTGTCCTCCTCTATTGAAATGTGCTACTAGTAATTGTTTCACAAAGTTGTGCTCTGCATGAGGAAAGTCTCATACAGAATATTTGCTCATAGCCAGCTCCTTACATTTTAAAATGTTTCACATTAGCAGGTAATTGCCTCTAAACCAATATGCAAATCTGATATACAAATTGCAGCCAAAACAGCTGAGTTGCACTATCATTAGCCAATGATATGCAACCACTGTGCAATATATAAGGCTTTCTTGTAGAACAGGGCCCTTTTTTTAGCTGTTGAGATGGACATTACTGGGGAGAGGAGACTACATCATCACAGAGGGTAGGTCTGTTGCATAAACCTTTACATAGAGCTGTGTATACCACAGGCTGCAGCTGCTATTGCAGGAAATAGATAAAGGCAGAGAGTGTATCTGTGTCAGCTGTGTCAGTCTTGTTGCAGAGGCAGATCCATGGTGAGGGTACCCTTTACACTCTAGTTATGGCATGTGTTTAAAGTACATATGTTAGGCAGCTGTATCAATAACAGAATGCTAGACAACATATAGTAATGCCATATGGATAGGTGAAGTGTGTCCCTACCTGCAGGCCTGTGACTTCCAGCACTGAAAACCAGTTATTTAATTTTCATTGCTTTGTGTGGTGGATAATTAGTGCATGAGTCATTCATTAATTGCTGTCTTCACAATAATGTAACTGAACAAGGACTGTGTGTGGCAAAATGTACTGTATGCAAGGCATTTAACAGACTGGGATACTGAGTCACTGCTACAGCAGGTGTATTTGCAAGATATATGTGCACACATACTAGCTGTGCAAACATTTTCTACATATATCAGTATGTGCATGGCTTTATATGGACATATTGCTGCACCAGAGTTCCAGTTGAATATGTATTTTGTCATGAATGCCTTAGCAGGTAACTTTCTACATGTTGCTGATAAAAGGTCACATTTACCTGCTATCACAGGTCTCAGTTACATCCATTATCATGTCTTTGGCTGTCTAGCAGTGTACTATTGCACCATAGTCCAAGGTATACTCACATCTTTTTCTATTACTTTTTATTCCAGTTTGCATGGTTCAGTGCTGCATGCAGCTCTGCTCAAACATGCCTAATGACTGTAATTGGCAACTACTATATTTTGTTTAAAACACCTGTTTTAATTAAGAATTGTGTGGCATAGTAGGTTAATGCAGTGTGCAGGTGTGATAGGCTTGGGTTCAAAATACAGCAGAGGTGTTTAATTTGTACATGTGTGTTATACTGTTAGCAACACATATAGTCATTATAGCTCTATTTAGCTGAAATTAGCAAAGCTGGGCAACACGGCACATTGTGCAGCTCCGTGCTAAAGAAATATGAAGAAAAGAAAAATGGGGAGATATAAAAGTGGTGAAATGGGGGCAAGCAGAGGGAAAAACATAGCAAAAGACAGTGAGGGATGTGCAGGAAGGGTGTAGAAAAGAACCATAGCTATCCATTTCATGTACAGCAACAACTGTGCACTTTGACAGAATTTGTAGGTGAATTTGGATTCTCAAATCCCAGAGAGAGGTGTGAGGACAACATAACTGTATTGTCAAGCCAACTGAACTGAATTAATTTTGTCCAGTGGACACGTGTGCGAAATGGAGAGTTATGTATGGGAAGATATTTTTTGGGGACAGGTGTCCATTTTTCTTTTAAGGTGAGAGTAGAGTGTTGGGGAAGGGACATAGGTACATGTGGGGGAGGTAAGTTGGGTAGATGAGGATGTATTTGCAAATAGACAAGGCAGACAAGACAGCAGACAGGGGTGATGTGTGACACATAAGGGGGGTGAACACCTTGGATAGGGAGGGTGTTGAGGAATCTGAGTCCCACATGCCTCCAGATGGCAGCAGTGTGACTCATGTCTCCTCCCATGGGACTGTCAACACTGCTCCATCACTGCCCTGAAGATGGCTGTGCTGGAAACTGGGCACCAGGGGAAAGCTGTCCCACCAGGGTGGCCATCATTTCATCAATCCGGTGCAGGCAGCAGTCATAGCCATGGAAGACTAACCTGTGCATCAGGACCAGCAGCTCCATATGGGTGACAACACCCCCTCCACCGCTGTTCCCAGAAGGGAGCTGGGCTCTGTCCCCTGGGGTGGTACTACCCAATGCTGCAGGTAGTGCAGGGCAGCAGAGGGGGCACCACCGATCTTGGTCCCAGATGTGCTGGGACCCAGTGCCATGGCCAGTTGAGGCAAGGTAGGGGGATCAGCTGGAACCAGCCTACCTTGACATGCTGTGGATATGAGGTATAGCAATCCGTTATGGTTAGTAATAATCAAACCAGTGTTAGTATGAACAGAATTAAACATCATATATATTCATCCAAATACATATAACATGTGCAACACAACATTAAATAACATAACAGTTAGCATGCCAGTAAAAGGTAAACCATAGGGCCAACAGAACAGTTAGTTTATCAAATATGTTAATATTTCTTCATAATAAACCATAACAATAATCAACCACATTTTCCAAAATATAGTTAAACAAAATATGCTATTATTAAGTCATAATAAAACATACCAATAATAAAACACATTTTTTCCAAAATATAGTTAGTGTAACAAATTATGTTAATGTTGTTGTTGTGTCTTTTGGCTTTTCCCGGATAGGGGTCGCCACAGCGGAACTCCGGTCCGGTAATGATTGGCAGTAGATTTTTTACATGCTGAGTTGCCGGTCCTGATGCACAACCTTCAACGAAGGTACGCCCATTCACGCATGTCTCCACACATGTTAATCTTAAATAATAATAAATAACAGTAATAAATAAATGAAGGTAAGGGTTAGGGACATAAAAAAAAATTCCATTATTGACATTGCAGCCTATATCCCTCAACACACTGAAATATATACTCTACAGGTGTGTCGTGTCAGGTTTGAGTGCAGTGACTACAATTCTCCTATAACTGATGTAGCACGTACATACCTCTCAATCTGTTAGCATGGGTCAATATGGGCCAAGCAGTAACAAATGCAGGTACACTACTACACAGAACAGTTTCACATAATGTGGACTTACATAACTACCCAGGTGTTCAGTAAATGGATTTTGTAATACATTGCATTACAGGTATTAATTTATCTGCTAATCATGTGATGGATTAGGCAGTTTTAATTACATTGCGAGAAATCATGACATTTGAGAGGAATGTTTGTGTGCAGTAAGTAAACTAGACAGGTGTCATGCCTTAGTCGGCAGGCATGGGAGTAGAATCCAATAGCTGTGACTCCAGGGGACATCTGCAAATAATCTAATAATTGACTGCAGCAACTTAGCACAGACATGCAAGGGATACAGCCATACTGGGATTACACAGCTTTATTTATGACTCAGCAATGCTGATGAACACAATCATGGTATTGATGTTAACATTCTGTATAATCATAACGCACTGTTTGCTCATAATATGGGTCACCTCACCCATATATTTGCTGTGTTCCTGGTGAGAGACAAAATAAGAACTTTACATGACTGATACTGAAACTTTAGTGCTATATACCACTGGATTCGAACCTAGGACTGTGTGTGGCAAAATGTACTGCATACAAAGTATTTAACAAACTGACCTATCAAGTCGCTGGTGACTACTGAGTGATTGATACTTGCCTGGTAATCACCCTGAAATATACTTTGAATTGAGCAATACAAGTTACAGGACATTCCTCTGGCATTCTAAAACTATTACAGTGTTATAGTAGACTGCAGTGACATTAGAACACATATGCATGGAATACAACCATACTGCATATATGAAAAAAGCTGTATTTTAGAATCAACAGTGCTAGTGAACATATTTTCTTATTACTGGTTTGAAATATCTATGAAGTCCACACGCAATATCTGCCCATGGACTGGGCTATCTCACCCAGATACCTTTACTACTCACTGTCTGAGAAAGAGAGAGTATTATGTGACTGATATTGGCCTGGAGGCAGCCTTGAACACTTCTATGGGTTGAGCAGTACAGTCTGTAGACCATTAGATTTGCTGGCTGCAGCCATTACAGTGTCACACTTGACTGCAGCAACCTTACCATAGACAATCAATGCATATAGCTCTACTCCAATGGTTTTGACAAAACACAATCCTGCTGAACAACATTTTGCTTACTGTTATTGGTATTGCTAATGCTTTATTTATATACAGTTCTTATTGTTCATTTATTGCACTACAGCTCTACAGCTCTAATTACCCATTTGTTTCACTACAGTTCTACATGCCCATTTATTGCAGTACAGGTTTTCTTGTGTATACTTTTTTGCAGTAAATGCTTTACCTGCTCTTTCTTATTTCACTACAGTTGGCATACTAAATCTGTACTTACCACACTCACGGCTCAACCTGGCCAGGCACCCAGCATGGGACTCAACACTGTGAGCCCTCTCAGCTGCAGCTTCTGGAAGAGAAGCACTCCATTATGCACATCTGTTTTGCAGACCTTCAGCTTGCATATTGGTTAGATAGAGTTAGACATACTTACATACTTGTAGAGCATTCCCAGCTCAAGCTTCCTGGGCCCAGATGTACAGGGTTCCCTTCTACCTTTTTTTCAGGTTATCAAATGGTGACAACACTGCTCACCTGTACAGAAGATACCAGTAACACTGGTGAGTAACCTGGCCAAGTGGTCCCAGGCCTCCACCTTGCACTCTGAACCCTGGAATCTGCCCTGCATCAGTCCAGGTTCATGGATTTTAATAAGTAGCCTGACCACAACCCTGGGCTCCTGAATGCCCCACGGCTGTGCCCAACAGCTCACACCTTCACCAACACCAACAGCCATACCAACAGTTGAATTAACTCCAATGACTGTTGTAGAATTCCCAACTATTGGACTTAAGTATCATTCAGCAACATTCAAAAAAGTACCACATCACTTAGCAACATACAAACCAGCTGTGTGAAGCCAAGCAGGGTGAAAACTTGCAGAATCATGGTTTTAGCGAGGCTTAGCACTGCACAAACTTTGGTAGCCATTAGCATGTTTATACACTGCTTAACATAACTGAGCAGTGCTTAGCAGAGCACAGCAGTGCCAAAATTCACAATACTGTAATAAAATTAATGAAAAATAGTACATTCATTTACAGACATATTCTGTCTGTTATGGACTCAAACCCAGAAGCTACTACACGTAAAACTGTAACTCTACCCATGTAGTTAGTTGGATGTTGTAAAAAGTAGTATACCTTCACATATACTACTAGGCTACCTGTTAGCATTGCTGAGCAGCGTGCCATGCCTCACAAGCACACTTAAGCACACCTATACATAAATAATTAATTACATCCAGTTTCTATTTTTAGATGCCTAGCATGTGTCTGCCATGTATGTATGAGCTCCACTTGGCTCTGCTGGGCCATGCAAATGTCAATTAAAAAAAAAGGATTACTTATGATAATTAATTACATCTGGTTTCTGTTTTTAGATGTCTACCAGGTGTCAGCTGTCTATATGTGAGCACAACTTGGCATTGCTATGCTCTGCAATGTGCAGCGCAAATATGCAGTAAAAAATAATAATAAAAATATTTAAAAAATAACACATTATGCTAAAGGCTTATCATACAGCTGACATACTTCACAACATTACATTAGTGGTGGGGAGCATTACAGGGTGCTTCACACTCATCTGCAGCCATGGGTAGCAGCTACACCTCTCCCTAGACTGATTCAAAATCCATGTTCCTTGGCTTCCCCTCCGCAACACACCATCATGTGCCGAAGGGGAACATGGATGTGTACACAGATAGATTCCATGTAGGCTCTACACTGTGCCTACATGGATTTTATTAAATCCTGGCAATGATGTTAGTTCCTACACAATGATGTGCACACACTTCAGCAGTGCAAGGGCAGGGATTAAAATTATTTTGGCTAGCTAATACCTTGCAAGTGTGCTTCACTAGCTGTACTGGTCAGACAATGATGTGTTAAGCATCCCTACTAATGAAGACTTACACTTTCAGAGAGTGTGTCAGGCAAAAAAGTCTTACAAATAAGGCTTAACTTATACTGACTAACTTAAAATGGGACCTGGATGCACATTTTTTTTTAATTTTGTAAAAATTATGGTAAATGACTGTGCACACATCTCACACATGGAGTGGAGTGTTAACAATGTGGCTGAAACCTGCAATATGACACAACGTAAAAAAAGTTTATTGTTATGCATTCCTTTAAGACATTCTTTGAAAAGGTATTACATTTATGTATGGTTCAACTGCTGTCAGTAACTCTGTCTTGCAGTCAGTTCTTTCTACTTTCACATTCTTTATCATCCACATTTTTCCAGTGATCCCAAAGAATTGTAGTCTGTCAGGAAAAACAAGAGTCTGATAGCATGGTTATAGTGAAACATAAAAGCTCATTTAAGAAGTCCTATGCTCAGCAATTGTTTGCCTTTCTCCTTTTTTACTTAAATATTTACTGTGCACAATATGTTCCTCATATCTAAGTCTCATTGTAATGCCATTGGTACAGTGTTCAAATCTTGTGAAGATGTCATCTATGTGAAAGTATGGATAGTTACTGTAAATCTATTAATTGTAGAAACCCACAAAGTTGCAAAATCTTTGCAATGAATTTTATTAATAACATTCTTTTTTTTTATTTTGGCTCCATCCTTTGATCAGTGGTTAGTACTGCACAGCGGTGTCAATCACTGATGCCTTACCAGCAATAACAGTTCCCATCCTGAGGCAAAAGCTTATATTTTTATTTCACGTGTATAAAGTCTTAAGCTATAATTCAGACAAATGACACTGGAGGCTGTGCATCTTACTTAGCCGTTTGGGCATTACTGAATGCATAAAATTATACCTCTGGTGTAAACGTATATACTTTATGACAAAACAATAGGTGCATGGTTTAAATCCACGTGAGTTATAGCATACTTTCATGTGGTATAATACATGTGATCCTTTTCCTATTTTAATGTAAGCTATACATGCAACTTATAATGGTAATGTTACAATATATTTGTGGACTATTGCTGCTAACTGTGATAATGTGACATATGTTTAACCAAGAGTGGTCACATTTCTAATTATAATAATAGCACACTTCTGTGCTCATGTTGTGGAATAAATAATACATGTGCAATATCATGAGAAAATATAACTAGCAAGGTACTAACATAGTTCAATATGAAGGGCACAGCAAAACAACTTTCAAAACATGTTTGCGCACTGATTCAGTGGCATATCTGTATAATCATCAACTATAAATCATCATGCAATATAATATGCTTGTAAAGACATCCCCACATGTATGCTCTGTCAGTTCCTTAGCACAAAATGTTCCCTACTGTAAAACAATATTAATGCCAGTTAAAACAACATCTTATCACACACATAGACAACAAAAGTGTTCTGACATAGAAATGTAATTTTTATTAATTATGAACTGTTGATATTAGCACTGTCAGTGGTTAGGAAAGGCTGTTGAGAAACAACATATATATATATAAAAAAAATAAAATATAATTACACATGCGGTAAGACTTTGCCATCGACCACTCAAGGTTGGCTTTGGGTACAATTCAGTTAACACTGAATATATTAGAATAATTAATGCAGTGAAGAGTGTTTTCCACATAAAACCATCTTTACCTTAAATTTTTACTCCTACAGAAGAACACTGTATAGTGAAACAGTTACATGGCTGTCAGATGTAGGTGTATTTCCAGTCATGTATACATTTATAGTCCTCATCTTACATACTTGGACTCATAACTGTGAGATGATTTCTTATGTGATGTCATCAGTTGGTGCACAGGTCTAGAGCATATTGACTTAGATAGGCAGGTATTTGAATCAGCTAGTGTGTAATTTGTGTTACTGTATTCAAAATCAAGGGTTAGCAGGCAAGAATGGCTTAGTCACCTTATGGTGATGTGCACAATGCTACTTCATAGGAGAGTTTTCACAGGTGCAGGATTTTGTTCTCACAGGTGATACACTCCATTTAAAGGTACCATATGCTTTCAAACAAAATGCACAGGTTAAGCTTTCTACTGTGTGCCTTCTGACAACTGGGTCATGAGGTCTTCTCTTGCATCAGCAACTACTGCACAGGTCAACAGACTGTAAGTTGCATGGGCACGTGTTCACATCCAGCTTTTCCTACCTTGTTTGAGCTGGTAGAACAAAAAAGAGGACATTGATGAGATGCTGGAATGGCTTAACCAATAGATGTGATGTGTGACATTTAATGTTTTTTTTAATGAGTGGGTGATCTTGATTGTCTAAGTGCTGTACATACTTTTAAGCATGCCCAATTTAACAATATGTGTTTTGCATCTTCTGTTGTACAACTGTTAGCTCAAAGCTGCATCACTAATCAATGAGGGAACTAGTCATTTTCATTGCTCATGCTGTGGAAAAGGCTGCTAAGAATTTACTTTTGTCTGAGTGGCACTGTTGACTGTCAAGCAATGGATATTAGAGATGCTGCATGGAGAACAACAGCAATGTTATATGCCTATATACAATTTATTTTTACCTCAGCTCCTGCAGCTTCCACAGGTAACTGCAACCCTGATGCCATGTTCTGTCTGTGAGGAATGTTAAGTGCTAAGATTCAACAATTACCATTGTCTGTTGCACAATGCTCAATTCATTAGTCATTTTCTAATAATGTGGTTGTACTACCTTCAGATGTGCATTTTCGTGATATTGTCACAACAGATTTTGTTTGGCTATATTACCTAGTGCACATGTTATGCGGTTGTGACTTAGGTAGATGGGCTTTCCAGTCCCATCTGATATTTATTAAAGCAGTGTATGAAAAAAATTGTTGCTATACAGTAATGACAAAGTGCAGAATTGTTGTGATTCATTTTTCTTGGATATAACCCTTTCATAGGTGTTCTTGTCTTCAGTTTTAACCATGGCCATATTCATTCAGAGACATATTTACTGATGAACATTCTCCATATAAGTATTTTCTGGGAAGAGTTCCATCACAGTACAGATTAGTAACATGTCACACATCTCCTATGTACATACATCTCACTTGTTATGATTTTCACAGTTATTCCAATCTATGCATCACAACAAGTTATTTGCTGTTCCACCTGACATATGTGTTTCTGTGGCATATTTTTGAGGATTGCAGTCACTAAAGGTTGATCTTTTCTGTGTCTGACTTCCTACCCTTCACAATATGCATGCTACTGCCACAACTGTTATTGTATCCATTTTCACAACTTGTAGGAGCAGTATGTATACCTTTTCCCTAAATTTGTGCATTTGTTCATAGGTTCATACTAGGCTATCTGCCCTGGGGCATTTATAAGCCTAGCCCAATTGTGTTTCGCTTACGCCACCCCTTGATTTGAGTATACTGTGCCCTTTTTAAAGTTTAGTTTACTGTACCTCTGTCTAATAGTGACACAGAAATAATCCCCGGAACAAACCTATGATTCCCCATCCACTCATCAAGATTCTTCTTGAAGAGAGTCAGTGAGGTGCTCTGCCTAATATGAACTGGAATTCTATTTCAGAGTGAAGGGAGCCTCTAGGTTATGAATCTATCCCTCCAGCATGTTCTATTTATTTCTGTGCTGAGGTTCAAGTCCCTTGAGCGCGTGGCTCTAAGGGATTTAGATTTATTGAGGTGGAGCACGTCCATTAATTCTGGGTTGGACATAGCTTTATATGTCAGGCATATATCGCCTCAAAGTAGGCGGTATGCAACTGAGTAGAGCTGGAGTTTTTTTAACCGAGCAGCATATGGCATCTGTTTGAGTCCCTTGATCCTCCTGGTGAGGTACTTTTGGGGTCTTTCTAATTGCTGCAGGTGTCGGGTAAGGTACATCCCAAAGGGGGCATTGTATTCTATGATGGGCCTGATGAGGAATGAATAAAGGGGCACGATTACCTCTCTTGATCTAGATGTGAATCCTTTCATGATGAGGTGGGCTATGTAAAAGGTCTTTCTAACCACTTTGGCAATGTGGTTGTCAAAGGAGAGATTGCTATCAACTTGGGCCCCCAGATTCCTAATTACTTTCTCTGTACTTAATGGGTTACCACCTATGTGGTAATTTGTGGGCACATTGTTTTTGCTAAAGGGTATGACTATACACTTTTTGGCATTAAGCTTTAGACCATGGCTCTGGCACCAGTTATCCGTCTCTGCGAGACCTTTTTGAAGGATGTTTGTGTCAGCTGGAGAGTCGATTATGGTGCCCAGTTTGCAGTCATTGGAAGTTTGAGAGATGTTCCCATGTGAAGTTCAAAAACTTGTACATTCCTATATTTTCCTACAACACTTTGTTCCTCCTGAACATTTAACAACTGTTTCTTAATGAGAATGAAATTGCCAGCAATGTTCCACATGTCCATGAAGTCACTCAATGCACTGTACAACAGTATCAAGTGTCATTGTTGACTTGTTGCCAGGCTTTCCCTTGTCCATTTATTCCTGATTTACCTATCTGATGTTGTGATGTGCATACTCTTTTGTTTACATATGCAGACATAAAGTTTGGGCATTTCTTTACTTTAACGTGGCCTTGAGACTATGCTGTGGGCTCAATGTGAGGCTGCTTGACATGACTGTGACTTGGCTTTTTTGCATATTTGCTTGGCTAGACTGCTCATTGTGTTAGCATGAAAGATTGTATTATCTTCAGCACAGTGTACACATACTATTAATGAATCCCTGAGGATATTTCATAAATTGGATTAGACACAAAATAATGGTTTCTTGTTCAAAGTAATAGACTATTTAAATCCTCTAGGATGAAAAATATGTCAGAAGTGGAGGAAAGTTCTTATTCAGATATGTTAGACTGCATTAAATCCATCTTGATGAACAGAATAATTTTGAAATGTATTTTATCTGAATTATATAAAACTCTATTATCATATTAATCACTTTTCCCAAACTCTGCCTGGATTTACTTTTGTCAGACTAAATATTTAAATCAAATTCAAGTAGATAAGGTTTTAATACTAGGTTCTATCAAAAAGACGTCATTATGTTTATTTTGTATAATATTTACATGGGGAGTTAAGCATAGATCATACCTCACATTTTACAGAATTAGAAAATATATACGGTGGATAATATTAAATGTTGATATAAGCTAATAACTCATACTGATTAAACCATAGCAATGATGTGAGGCGATAGCTATCCACAGTGTGAAAATAGCAGAATGTCTTCACTTCTGTTAAGTGAAGGCAGTCTGCTATTTTTGTGCTAGGGACAGTTATCTCCTTTCATTTCTACTGTGGTTTATGTACTCGTTCATCCCATGACTCACTCTTGGTGTACACAAGGTTCATGGATGTGAGGCAGATTTACTAAAGGCATTGGTCATCTTTCTAAGTTGCTTGATATCTTTTATGACTGAGATGTATTGTTTGATTTTTGGTTTAAATTCAAATAATTTTTTACAGTGTTATGTTTGACAAATTTTATTTATGAAAACATGCTGTATTATTCAATGTTCCAATCTTTTTATGAATCGTAGGAGAAAACTTGCATTCTTTTGGTGTCTGTTATTTGTTGCATACAAAACAATTGCTGCAAATTGGTAAAAAATCAATTTGACATCCTTTTTAGAGTTTCTGAGTATAACCACTGTGGCACAAGAGAATGGAATTAATAACACAAAGCAGCATGAGTGGCAATACAAAATTATTTTACAAAGTTAATTTGTATTATCCATTCCTAGATGTTTATATGTTTATGTCTTTATATGGTGTACGTGTGTGTGTGTGTGTGTGTGTGTGTGTGTGTGTGTGTGTGTGTGTGTGTGTGTGTGTGTGTGTGTGTGCGTGTATGTGTGTGTTTGCGTGCACTTGTGTACATGCATATATGTCTGACTTAATTTTTTGTTGGGGGGGCTCCCTGCACATCCCATATCCTAAATATATATACAAACTCAGAGGGAAAAGGGAAAATTGCTGTTTGGTACTGTTTTATTTTATGATTTTAACTGACTTGCACCATTCATACATAAATTTTAAAGGTGCCAACATTTTCCAAGATGATCTAAAAATACAACTAGGAACAGTAGTAAGGAACTGACTTTAAAAGTTCTGTAAACTTGAACTTTGCAATTATAAAATACATGTTTCCAGTCTGTACTGATTAAGGATCCACACCTCCACACCTCCACTACCAATACCTTCCTTTTTATATATAATCACAGTTCCACAGGGCATATCTAATCATGCCATAGAGTTCTTATTACTGTTTTATACCTCACTGATTCAGTACATTATTAAACACAGTGCTGTTTTCGTCTGATTTTGATCAAGCTTCTAAAAATATCCTGAAAAGTAAAACAATTCTTTAGTGGAAATATCATAGAGTTAGAACACTTGAACTATTCATGAAGGCTCCAGGAATTGACAGTATATTTTTCTTATAGTTTCATGGGTATTATTGGCTAGCTGCGCTTCAGGGCCATTTTAAATTTTGCCAGTTACTCTTTTTGTGCTTGAATTAATCTATCCCATTTTTTTAAGAGACTGGGCTACCCATCTTATGGTCACTAACTTTAGATTACCCCAATGAGAATAACTGGAATCATACCATAGATAATTTGAGGGGACCCACCTATGCATGGGGTAAAGCATTAAGGAGCTGCGTCTGTCCATTAGTAGTATAGGAGCAGTCCTAGGGCAAATTTTCTGTTTCACTTTCAAAGATCCAAACTGCTCTTGAAAACAGATAGGGATGCATTTTGTTTTATGTGGACAGGGAGTCTCTTCTAGAGCAGCGGTATCCTCTATGAGATATTTATCCCTCCAAACCTTTAAAAAAAAAGTTCATATCTCTATACTGAGCATTTCTGAGGCCATTTGACTTGCTGATGTGTAGTAAATCCATCTGTATTGGGTTGGAAGATGCCTTGTATACCAGATACAGGTCACCTCATAGCAGTCTGCAGGAAACCAAGTTTAGTGACAGTCCATGTACGACATGTTGCTTAGGCCTTGTATTCTTTGAGTAAGGTATCTCTGTTGACATTCTATTTGTTGCATGTATTTAGACAAATAAATACCAAAGTGGGCATTATACTCAGTAACTGGTCTAATGAGAACTGAGTAAAGAGGGACAATGACATCCCTAGATGTAGACATAATCCATTTGTCTATAAGCTGTGCAATCTAGAAGGACTTTCTTACAACCATGGACACACATTGGTCAAAAGTTAGGTCACTGTCCTCATAAGATCCCAAATCCCGAACAACTGGGTCAGCTCTTAGAGGTGTATTGTCAATGTGGTAGTTCCCTGGGTTAGATGACTTCCCAAAAGATACAATAATATATTTTGTAGCATTTAGTTTCAGTCCATGATTTTGGCACCAGTTATTTATTTGAGACAAACCTTCTTAAGTGATTTAGGAATTCAGAGACTGCTCCTAGCTTACATGTTCTTCTTACATGTTACTCAGTGGTGACCTATTTGGTCTACAATGTAATGATTTCTGATTCAACTTGAAAATCTGTTGGAATGCACAGTTAAGGTAGTGAACATTACATTAGGGAGCATAACATTAAAAATGAGTTTCAGTAATAAAAAAACATACAATGGATACTTTATGTAACTCTTCATGATTATAGAATAAGCTTCCAATTACTATGAGTGTGAGCCACATCTCAACTTCCTTTAAGGCTGAAAAAAACAATTATGTGGTTATGGCAATCAAGCTCTTTGACGGCATTACATGCAGTCTTCCCTTTGTGCTTTACTATGTAATGTGATTTTCTCTTCATTTCAAGCATACAGAATCAGCTTTCCCACATTTCCTTCTAGAATACACACACACACACACACACACACACACACACACACACACACACACACACACACACACACACACACACACACATTTTTTTCAATTAAATTAGTCTGAACTGCTCTATTGGTGCTTACATTTCTGCATTATGTGTTTGTGAAATGTTTGTTTTTCATCTGGTCTGAGCCTGAAATTGGTCAGTATTGATCAGTTCACTACCCAGGTAAACACATGGAAATAAATAAATAAATACTAGCATACTTATTTTGCCTTTATTGCTAAGTTTGTCAAGTGCAAATCTGCAGTAACATTTCAGATTCTCATATTGGTATAAAAATCATTGACAATGTAGTTCATGCATTCATTGCCATGTTATATTTCACTCCTGCCACCTTGGGAGTTATTAAATTCCTTTATCACTTCATTTAATACCACACATTTCTGATTACACCAATTCATATTATACATTACGATTCATATTGTACATTTCCTTTCAGCTGTTGTTCTGTCTTTCGGTTTCTTACTTCCTGCATCTACTATTTTACACCCTGCGATTCGTATTTGGCACAGAGTTACATGTTATAGAAATACTGCTGCCTTTACATCTTTGTCTACATTCTTTTTTTTTCTTATTTAAAGTAATACTTAAGCATTGTGTCAGATAACTTACCCAGTTTAAAACATGTTTTTCTTTAGACTTAATCTAAAGGCTTTTATCACACTCAACCCCATGTAGTTGGTTTTCTATAGTATTGTTAGGTGTTATTTTCATTAGTAGAGGAGTTTCTTACACTTATTTAAATGTTAACTCTTCCTTACAGAGTGGACTCTTGTATGCTTTGACACATGCACTTCATACACCTGTCACTTAGTGCATCAGTATATCCTTCTCTAAATTTGTCCATGTATCTCTGCTGTATATTCTACAATATATTTCTGTCTTCCTTTTTTTTCTCCTGTGAAATTTAAAATGTTCTGCAGATTGTCTAAAGTTTCTGATTCAAATGTGTGTCTACAAAATCTAAAATTTGTTAAACAACTTTTTGACTGCTTTTGTTGGCCCTGCCAAACTATGTACATATGTTTACAGTTCTGGTGCCATTGAGTCTAAAGGCATTGTCAAAATCATATCCTCAAAAGTCTCATTTGCTAAATAATGAAACATGACTATTTGATTCCAAGTTGTTCTATTTTTCTTTAATAGCCTCAAACCTTACAGCCTATCACTCCTCCCCTCTCCTCCTGCCCCCTTCCCAAACCCTGCCATCGCTTTAGCCTTTGCTATCCCCACCCTAGCCTTCTGTCTCCCTCTCTCTTTCTTTTATGCTAAATTCTCCTCCTTACTAACAATCTTACTTACATACTATAAGTTTCGTTCTCATAGATACCTGAGTAGCAAATAATTATCCTCTGTTTTATCAAATGATTCTATGTTATTATCAAATTATTCACTGTAGTTATTCTTTATTCTATGTACTACTACTGTTTTATAACATTGTACTATCTGTGTTCACATTTTATTTGCATGTAATTATATGTGGAGCTTTTCTCCCCGAGCTTCCACTGAAAATGGTTTCTTCTCAGGCCAAGTGGACTTTCCCAGTAAACAAATGCAATAAATAGAAATAAATAAATAAACCATTACTACAGTTCACATGCTTGCTTACTTAAAACATTGCCATGTTCAGCAGTTTTACCTCACAGTGTTTTCTGTCCCCACCATACCAGGATTCAAGCATTTACTCTTAATAACATGTTCAACCACTGAAATGTTAATAAAACGTTGTCACCCACTTGTAGCATTTGCTTTGTAGATTTATTCCATACTCGTAACTCATACTCCAAGAGTCATTCTAGTAACTCTACAATTTCCTCTGCTGTATCAAAAAAAATTAAACTGTCATTTACTTTCCATTGTGGTCATTTCTTTCATATATGCTATTAGAAGTTTTCATAGATTGCATTATTCAGAAATGGGAGTTGTACTTCTGGATCTGACTGTGCTTCACATTTTCCTCACCTCAACCATGACAGCCATTCTTATTACCATCAGCTTCACTTTTTTTATTAAGTGTTCCCAAACAGTGAGTTACAGGTTTGACTCCAGAGTATGCATATGCTGACTCTTTACAAGGATACCAAGTTTTTCTGGGAAAATCCATTTTAAGTCATGAATCTGGACTATCTAGTTTTAAGAAAAATTGTGGGATTTTTTTGGGGGGCATTTAGATCAAGAGTACTAGTTAACCATAACATGCATTTATGTTAAATATTTACTGCTTGATTCAATATCAATTTATCTTCTGGGTCTGATGAGGTAGGGAATGGTGCAGGACATCAATACAGTGGGATATGGTGAAAGGATAATGCGACAGATGTATTGCAGTATCAGTGATGTGCTCCAACATGCCAAGACCATGGTAAAGGAAATTGTTATGCACAGGTTGACCATTTGAATAGACTCCCATTACAGCAGCACCTCAGAGACACTCCAGAATTTCTGTTATGCCTCAGTGATGAAAGTGACCCTCATAGCTGTTGGTGGAGTGAGAGGTGGTCTGGTGATGGCTGCTTACTGTCAACAAGGGATGCATCAGATGAGTAGTGGCATGTGGCATTCCTATTGAACATTGGCTAGCACTTCTGCAGGGTTTAGCCAGACAAACACATCTGCAGTTAGGAACATGTGGGGCATCAGGACTGCAGCAGAGACTGCCTGCAACACAAGGTATGCACCTGGTTATTGACTATATATGTCATTGACATGTAGCAGACCATCTGATGCATGGTGGTGGGATTAAGTGATATGTTCCATCTTTCTACTGGTATGTTATTTGTATCACTTCATAAGTTTCACTTATAAAGAATCCAGCAAAACAGGTGAAAACATATGTGACATGTGTGGGTCACTGAAGGATGACAATTGTGGCACCATGCACCCAGCATAGTCTGAGGGCAGGAGGGCACAGTCATAAATGCTAACACTGAGGGGCACACACCCATCACATACATCTGACAATACTGTGGAGGTCCAAAATTAATTTCCACTATCACCTGTGTTTAGTGAATGTCATCCTGTCCATGTCAGCCCCACCCCTGATACACCATCAGAATTACCACAGATAGCATCAAAGGGCCACACTACCTCCAAAGTATAAAAACATGGCATTGGAGAGAGGCATATAGCTGTCCATGATCACCATGACTCCAGAACATTCTATGAACTGGGTTTACCATTGGCATCATTCAGCAGCTGTGTGGGTCTGTTATCAAGGCACAGACAGCCACTATACCTCTCAGCCTCTTAGTGCAAGAAATCTTGACAAAGCTAAAAATAATAGGGGTGCAAAGCCCTCAAAATAGGTACAATTTTTAAATATTGCTCTTATAAACTTAGAAAGTTGATTGAATAACAGGTTTTGCATTAGCACACATTTCCTGAAGGGTATGAAATCTGAAGTTCAAATATCTATCATTATTAGCTGACTTCAATCCTCTTTTTTTTTGCCAGAAAAGCACACATTTTAAGAGCAACAGACTAAAAATAAGAGGCAAAAATCTGGACAGTTGAAATGTATGACAGCCATTAATCACACTGTGACAGAGCTGCTTGGGGTTCTGCATTGCCTGCATGAACACTTTCAAACATTCTGGGGACAGTATGAAATTCTGCAGCACATACAGAGTTCCACCACATATAGAGACCGGGAACCGATATGACTGGTGAAGGCAGTGGCAGACCACTTGACATCCATTACTGCATTCATGTTGCTCTGCAGTATTGGTCACCTTGTTTATGCTGGAAGTCAGTTGTACATTGAAAGACTGAATACTAGGTTAAATCAGATGGCATACATCCTTGCCAAGACAACTGCACTGCCCACAATGTCCATGGTTACCTCCACCCACGGCCAGAGATGCTCTCTTGGATGTTGACAGAGTTGTGCTAGCTCAACTGTGGCATCAGCCCCTTTCTGTTCAGGATTTCTTGGTTGCGGCTAATAAGCTACTGCCTTCACTATGTCAACCGTCCCTAGCCCTGGATGCTCATGTGGATGTGGCTGATGCACTACTTGCTCCACTCTGGACACATGCCTCCAGTGAAGCCACTTGGGGTCCCAAAGTTCAGTGGTAGCCCACTGTCCTGTAGCTTTAGCTTGAATGACTCCTCCCCATGCTCGTATATGGCACAGTACAGCCAATCATTCTGTGCCATATGTGACACAGTGCGTACTATCATTTTGTTGGAACATCATAGTGGTGTCAAAGCATATCCAGCATTGTACACAATATGTACTAGTGTACAACATTATGAGGGGTCTGCTATGTACATTCATAAGAATGGGCCTTCCTAGCTTCTCTGGGTGGTAATGTGTTCACCTAACAACTTGATGACCCTTTGGAAAGTCATCCCACATTAAATGCTGATGTGGGTCTTACACAAATGTGGGAAGTATCTCAATGGCACATAGACAGTTTGCCCATAGTATCCTTTGCACTGCACACTACCTGGCAGTTAATGGAGTAGAAGCTCTACAGGTTGATATAGCAGATGTCATGTTGATGAAGTGGAGCCTTGTAGTACTGTGAATGCAGTCAGTGGCCCTCAGCACCTCAGGAAATGTAATGCCTACACAATGGTGCTTCTCTCCTCTACTGTCTATGGAAATTAAATATGCTCCTCCACTTGCTGCAACATTATGTCAAGGAATTGGTAGAAGTTTTGTAAGGCTGAGGTCTGTGAAACTCATCACATGTTCCCTATCAGATGCAGAAATGCCCCCTTAGCAAAGACGGTTAGTGGCATGGAAGCTTTCATGTTCACTGGGATAGGCAGTCCATACACCCCCCCCCCCAGATTCCATGTGAACGTGGCACATGCCTACCAGCTTCTGTATGATGTTCCTGTCTACACAGCAGCAATTGATTATATTCTGGTCATGAAGGTGATGGTATGTCAGCTGCTGATAGATTCTTCCAGCTTCATGCAAAATTATGCTGACATTGATTCCAAGGCTGACAACTAATACATGCTTACCAACTAAAGCCAATATTACTATTAGCACCTTAATGTGAGTAATTCATCTGTTCAGTGAAAAATGTTAAGTCTTCAGGTAGGCTGATCACCATGATTCACTGTGCAAATGTTATTCAGTTCTGAATTCAGTAGCCATACTTGATTCATTTGCATATGTAATGCTTATCATTAGCATGATGCTATGTCATTATATGCATGTGATGCACGCACCACAGTTTAGTGCTAGTCTGGTTGCACAATATGTGTCTCAGAAACCCCTTACTTGCATGTCACAGCTCATTGTGCTAGTTTGCTTAATGCAGTGGTCTATTTGTTTTTAAATGTCCCACAGTCATGAATATGCTGTATTATGACAAATATTTACAGAATGTGTATTATTATTAGGAGTAGTAGTATTAGTATGCACATAACTTTTTCATTTTTATTAATATTTTACTCTGTGGGACCATGTAGTTTTCTTCTCGCTTGCTCCCCACAATGACCTTTGCAGTTTTTTGATAATTTCTGTTGATTCTTGAACATAGGTGATTCCTTCCTAAAAGATTCAGATTTGTTGCTGTTTATTGTACATTTTTCCTAAGGGTAAATGCATAGTAAAAGGTAGAGATGTTTTGAGAACATTGTCTACTGCTGTTATGTAATGTTTAACTAGTGTACACACAGCCAATACATGCATTCACATTCTGCAAAAATAGTCGATCTGCAACTCACAGTTTATGCACAAAATAGCCTATTTGCAGCTCATGGTTTGTACACACAGCCAATGCATGCATTAACAGTCTGCAAAAATAATCTAACTACACCTCATACTTTGTGCATAGAGCCGATGCATGCATTCACATTCTGCAAAAATTGTCTATCTGCAACTCATATTTTGTGCACACAGCCAATGCATTTATTTACATTCTGCACAAAATGTCTGTCTACAACTCATAATTTATACACATAGCCAATGTATGCATTTACATTTTGCACAAAGTATCTATCTACAACTCCTAGGGTGGCATTCATAGTCATCAGTGCAAATGTGTTTGGGAATTTGGGAGTGAACGCAGATAGCAGCAGCTGAGCTGTAATTCACAGAGGCCATTTACTCCAATTCATGGTGTCCTTGAATATAGTTATGCAAATGAGCAGATAATGAGATGGTAATGAGAAGTGTTGTAAATGTTCTTATGCTAATTAAGGCTAATTTACATAATTTACAATTCATAGTCAGTTTTTCCCGATTTCCCACTTGTGTCTCAGCTGTGGTATAAAAAGTGAAGCCTAATCAAAGGTATTAGAGTTGCAGCTGGTAAAAATGCAATCTCATATAGTGAGCTTTGCTATTTCTAGGTCAGAGCTGCTTGTTTGCCAGGCTAAAACCGGTGCTCACCCACCAAGAAGGCAAACATATTAGTAAATAATTATTCATTATAACTGTGATAATCAAGAAATCATTGATAGGTTTAGACTGGGCAAGGTCATAATAAGGCTCTGAGTGGGCATACTTGACCCCTATAGGGGGACTGGAGGAATGCATGGACTTCCTATTCCTGTGAACACTAAAGTAGGTATAGCCCACACTATACTTACTACAGAGACCTTCCAGAGACCTTCTGGGGAAACCTTTGGGATCTCACAGGCTTCTGCTTTGAGGAAACTGAAGGAGTTCCTGGATATGGTCTTGACACATGTGGATCAGTACATTTATTTCCCAGTATCACCTCAGGACCAAGCTCGAGCTATGCTTGGCTTTTATGGGGTGGCACATTTCTTTGGGGTGCTTGGTGTGGTAGATTGTACTTATGCCACAATTCGGGCCCCTCTTGGTCCACAGAGTGAGCACTACCACAATAGGAAGTGCTTTAATTCCAACAATTACCAGTCAGTGTGTGATGCATGCAGGTGCATCTCCAACATCTCTGCCCAATGCACATGATTCGCTTATCTAACACATTAGCTCATTCTTCCACCTCTTTCTGAATGATAAGATGTCCAGTGGTCATCTTGTTGGTAAGCTGAAAATGTTCTTTTTTTTTTTGTTAAGTACATAGTTATTCATATTAAACGTAATTGCTGTATATTAATCTGTATTTTCTTATTTTGTCTCCCTTCCACTTTTTCACCCTCTCTCTCTCTCTCTCCTTTTTTTCCATAAGGGGATTCTGAATATCCACTGGAACCATGACTCATGACTCCAGTGAGAAATCTATTTGGCACCACAGACGAGAAATATAACACATCCCTGTCCCAAACCTTTATTGCCAGGAACTCTTATTCTCCATCTGTACTACACAGGAAAAAAAAAATAAAACGGCTACGGTCAGATGCTTGCCACAACACTTAATGCATGACACAAGCAGTTACTCTATAAACCACTGGCCTGCTCTTCCTGCCACCAACACAAATACATAAATAAGTAAACAAAAATGTGACTTCAAAGTGCACCACAACTTCAGCTTATTCAATCCTGATGGAAGTAATTCTGCCTACATTAAAATGCAGTCCTGTCCACCATTGCCATGTATTCTTCTGTCACTGACAGCAGTAAAACAACACTTTCACTTCACATCTGTAGTTCTGTCTGCTGCACAGTACACAGTCTCAATTTCAATAACCAGTTCTTGGATATATGGACAATACCAAAGTTCTGTAATGAAGTATTGTTCACTTATGACTTTTTCAATGAATACCACGTGACAAATAACTTGCAAGCACTTCCTCATAATTAACCCGTAATTCAATGTTATGTTTCAAAACACAGTGCAGTTCTAAATTTATTGCAACTGACCTTTAAGGCATTATGACAGCAACTGCTAATTGGTCTGTTAATAACTATTAATTAATTCATAAACTGTGTCTTACTTTTTTATGTCTGAGTTATTCCAAGCAATTTGCCACCTATCTTGGCTATTAGTGAATCAATATGGTACAACTCAAACTTGTGGCATAAATTCAGAATGATTTACACATTTAGTATGCAAAATAGGATAATTTATGTTCATGTCTATGAATCATAGTATAACACAAATATGTTATGAAGTATATAGGCATATTGCAGATTTTTGATAATTAAAACAATGAGTATAAAGGTCACACAGTAAAACTAACTCATTAAAAAACAAAAAAAGAAAAATCTAGCAAAGCTACATTTTCCACAATGTGATACCTTAAGCCTCTTCAATCAGAAGCAACATGGGATATACACAAATTGATCTTTAAGAACATTAAGCACTTCAGTTAAAAAAACAAATCTAAAAATTCATGACTTCACCTTTTATCTTTAAACCTATTCGAAGACAATTCCAGGCAAATAAAACCAAACCCCGCCAACCATCAACATGCACAGCTCTACCTTTTCATGATAACATAAACCAAACATACAACTTTTGGAAACACATGGTACCCAACTGATATCCATACACATTAGGGTGTCTGCAAAATATCCCAACTAACAAAGTAAAACAATGAGTATAAAGGTCACACAGGAAAACCAACTGGTTAAAAAACATAAAAAAGAAAAATCTAGCAAAGCTAGACTATCCACTTTGTGATACCTTAAACCTCTTGTATCAGAGGCAACATGGGATATATGCAAATGACCCTTAAGGATATCAGGTGTTATAGCTAAATGGCAATTCTGAACGTTCATGACTTTTTCTTTTACTTTTGCCTTTAAGTCTATTTATGGACAATTTCAGGCCAATAAAGCCAACCATGTGTTTCCAAAAGTCAACATTCCTCTTATGCTTTGCTGATGATGCCATAAAAAGACAGAACCATGCATGTGCACAGCTAGAGAGGTTTAGCTTTATTGGCCTGAAATTTGTACATAAATAAACTTAAAGGTAAAAGTAAAAGAAAAACTCACAGACATTCAGAATTGCCATTTAGCTGAAACACCTAATATTCTTAAGGAGTGATTTGCATATATCCCATGTTGCCTCTGATATAAGAGGTTTGGGGTATCACAGAGTGGAAAGTCTAGCTTTTCCAGATTATTCATTTTTTGTGTTTTTTAACCAGTTGTATTTCCTCTGAGACCTTTATACTCATTGTTTTAGTTTGTTATTTGGGATATTGTGTAGACACCCTGATGGTTATGGATATCAGTTGGGTATGACAACCCTGTGTTGCCAAAAGGCAAGTATTTTGCTTATGTTATGCTAATGATGCTATAAAAAGGTAGAATTATATATGTTTATTGTTAGAGACATTTTGTTTTACTGGTCTGAAGGTGTCCTTAAATAGATACAAAGGTAAAAGAAAAATAATCATGGGCATTGAGAATTGTTTCTTAAGGGGTAATTTGCATATATCCCATATTACCTCTGAAACAAGAGGTTTAAGGTATCACACTGTGGGAAGTATATCTTTGCTAGTGTTTTTCTTTTTTGTGACATTTTTGACAACTGTGAATGTGCATGACACAATACATCAACAAATCTGAAAAGCATGGATACATAGTGGGCATTTGTCCTGGTCCCCTTCAATAAACATCACACCGAATGACATTTGGCGACCTTTATTAAAACTTCAATAACACAGCTTTGTTCACCAACTTTATTAGTTACAACTAACCATAATATAGTTGATTCTAAACACAGCATAAACATCCTTGTAATGTTAATCAGGGCAGCGTACCTACTCACCCTGCCCTAAGCAGCATCCATGCCTCTGCTCGCTTAGTTTACTTATGAAGTGCCATCCTTGTAATGCTAATCAGGGCAGTGTACCTACTCACACTGCCACAGTAAGTAGCGTTCATACCTCTGCTTGCTTACTTTACTTATGAAGCAGCGTCCCATCTCACTTCATACACCATTCATTGAATTATCTTCCACCAAATAAGCAGCATCCTTACCTCAGCTTACTTATCTATTCAGCATGCTTCCTCCAGCTGTTCATTTTCCTTTACCCAGCTCCTTAAAATGAACATCCAGACACCAGAGGGGGAACAGAAGAGGGCAAGCCTGTCTCTCTTCTCTACCAACCAGCCTGAGCAGGCTGTCCCCCCTCCCTTCTACCCAAAATTGTTCAATCAACTACCTCCCATAATGGGAAGGGTTAAGCCAAACATCATTCGGTGTATCCATTATTTGTAAAGAGCTTAGAATCCTGCATGCCATCCCTGAAACACACCCCAATGAAACTAAATAAAGTAGGATTACCCATGACTCCACTCTACCACTGGAACATCTACTCCATGAGAATACATTCCCTTTTAGACCGCTTCCTTCAGGCCACTAATCATGGCTCAACCTGAACGGAATGACAACCTATAGCCACAACCCTGCCAACTGTAGCATATTACCTTAGCCCATCAAACTACCCAGTTCTGGATGTGTAGTAACCCGATTACTGTAAAGAATAGTCTGACTCCAGAACTTTCATGCTCTAACCCTAAATGGCAAAAAAACAGCACCCCTTGACCTAGTTCCTGAAAACTCGCCTATGCTCAGCAATGAAGTACTCTATGTGCCCAGTCATAAACACCCCCAATTCATTCATTACCAAATGACAATCCGAACTAGAACCCAGGCCACTCCACTCAGAACCTCCTAGCAACCATCCTAGCTAGAACACTCAAACTACTAACCATCCTTGACCCCTGTCTGTCCCTGGCCTTTCCCCTCGAAGGCTCTCTTCCCCTATGTTACCTATACCACTAGTAAGTAATTAAGACCTGGCCTACAGCTGCCATATCCTGCAACCAAGCTTCCTTTAAACCTTCTAACTCCCCTGTAACAATGCACCCAGTTTCTAAAATTACCCCAACACAGCCACCTACCTACCATGCTTCCTAAAACCCTCCCTACAAAATTCACCCAAACCACAAGTGAAATGATCCTTGTGCTATCCTGTAAAACCTTAACTTGGTATGTAACATAACACTACTGACTCAAGGGACAAATTTGTCACTCCAAAGATACCACCAGTTAGGAACAAACTCCGGCATCCTGTCAAACACCTCATTGGCCCTTCCCCCAAAAACAGTTCAAACAACTGGATGAGTAAATATAACCACCCCAAGGTTCCAAGCGCCTGAAATCAAGGGTTGAACTTCATTGGCTTGCAAGAGCCATAGGGCTTTAGCCTAATAAGTTCCTGTGCTTCTATGAATGTTGTGACTCTACTCATCCCGTGGGATCCCCACACTCCTCATAAACCATCCACAACAGTTTTTCCCTGGCCCCCCTACCTACCTCTTCCTTACTTCCCCCTATACCAACACAATAATCAGATCCCACTAACTGAACACAGAGCTCTAACATGCCTTAATAAGGTGATTACTCAGACCCTCATTGTGCCCCATTCCAGTGGCAAGAACATCCATCCTATCAAAAAGTATCACCTTACAGATCCCCTTTACAAGCCACAGCATGATGCCTTCTGCACTTCAACAATCTTCAAAGAAAAGAAAAAACAATAAATTCTATGTGCACACATACCAATAATTACTTAACATGGAGGCACTGACAAGGACCCCTGCCACCCCTAAGTGTTTGCCAAAGTCTGCACCAAAGTATGGGACCAGCCCCCTCTTTTTTTTTCTTTTTTTTTTTTATTATTTGGACCAGCCCCCTCTTTTTTTTTTTTTTTTAATTATGTTATGACTCATATCCCCTTGGACAAGAGTGATAAGTGTTACCTGCAGAAATTAGAACCCAACTTGCCTAGCTTGTAATCATCCCAGAGCCAGTAGCCTAATAACTTCCTAGGATACTAAGAGTGCTGTGACTCCACTCCACCTTCCTGAACCCCATCCACAGTAATGTGCCTTAATGAGTGCTAAATAAAATGCATTACCTGTAACCTCATCAAGTCCACTGTAGGAACCCAAACTCTTACCTATGGCCAGTGGCTGTTGCTCCCTTTTACTATTGAATACAAACACCCAAAAGCAGGGAAAACTTTCAAACATTGATCTAACATACTGAAATGGTTAATAGACACATAATGTACAATCAATTAATCCTGAGATTACAAACTCAAATGCCTGTCCTTCTCTGGCTAGCAGTGTAAATCCTCTACCAAAACTCAACAACTTTGAAATCCACTAACTTCTGCCAGTAACTGTTGCCTACTTGTGCTCCCCATGTGTAACCTCCTTGATCGCCACTGCTACCATCATCTGTGAACTCACGGTATAGCACCACAACTGGTACTCATCACACCACCAACAACAAAGAAAAGGTCAAAAGTAAATCCTTTAAGATGTAAAGAGAAGGCTCCACCTTAAACCCACCTATTCCAAATTATAGCAGCAGCGCCCCAAAACCCCATCTGCAAGAAAGAAAAAAGACATGTAAATCATCTAAAATACATAATGCACATTCCAAGACATCTTCAAAGGCAACCTATCCAGCCAACCTGGGAAGGAATGTACCACCACCACACACATGTAAGACAAAGCAGCCATAACTGAAGCTATGCTTCCATGACCCTATCAAATACCCAATATAAATGTAACTACCAGTCGAGTATGTTACAACTAAACCCTACACATGAAGGGACCTATCAATATCCACAACCAGGTTAACCTTGAAATTCCACACCACATCAATGAGTGCACTGTATAAGCCAAGCTAACTTATATTGTAAAACCATCTGCCTAGCTCTTAACCTTCCACCTCCAAATGAGGCACACTAACCAACATAATGTAGAACAAATGGACAAAATGAAGCAAACCTAATAATAGCTTAGTAGCAGCTTACAAAATACAATTAGGTATTATTTTAAATATTTTTCTTACAAACTTAAAAGGTTGATAGAACAGGTTTGTGTTAGCATAGATACTCAGAATGGTATGAAGTCTGCAACTCAGATGTCTGTCATTATTTCTGACTACAGTCTTAATAATTTGCCATAATCTGTCAGAAGCCACTATTCTAAGGAAAAAAAGGGTAAAAAATGTGCAGCAAAATCTGAACAGCCTGCAAAAATCTGTACCATTGACAGGTATGCCCTCCTAGTATAGCAGACACAACTGCTGTTTTGCTGACCAGTATCCTTAACTCTAACCATACCCTCCCCCACATCCATTACCACAGAACTGCACTTGCAGCCCATGAACAGACACCATCTCCTTGGAAACATTCCAGTCACCAAGTGCAGGAATTGATTGCTGCACCATCAACCTAAGTTAATCCATAAGCAATGGACTACCAAACGCAGGTCTGCACAACACCACGGATCACCGCTCCACCGACTACACCAAAACACACTAAAAGAAAACTTCCCCAATAAGATCAAAAGCTTATGAATAACCCAGAACCTGGACTGCTCACTGCATATAGCACCCCATGACACTTGTGCCCAAGTATGGCTGCAAAAAAACAATGAATGGTAACCCACCACAGAAAAGATGAGTACTGGTGGCACGCGTACAAGTTATTGCTGTAGCACGCACATGCAGGGAGCACTTGCTGCCTAAAAGTTACAGCCCATGAAAAGCCACTTAGGCTGGCACTTAGCCCCAAATGAAAATACCAACAACAGGAACAAACACCATTTCACACTCCCTAGCCATACGGCAGCTCTGTGTCAAGCCTCAGTAGATCTGAGTCACTCTCCTCCCTCATCTTTTTTTTTTTTTTTTTTTTTAAACCTGGAAAACATGCGAGTACAAGTGGGCTACTTAATAGCCATTTGAACTATTGCCTCAACAATGCTTAGCCGTATCAGGAGTCCACCAAAGGGCAATTAATATTTTTTTCTTTATTTTTTTTTAAACCTACGAACAGCCAACCAATGGAAAGGAGTCCCGAACCAAGCAATTGCTAGCCCGCACAAATAGTAGCCACTCAGCAACCCCCCTATCTAGCAGAACATCATACCTCTGGTACCATGACAGAGCCAAACCCCGATCCTACCCTGAATAAAAATGCTCTCTCTCCTGACTCGGTGATGATTTACTGGATCCGCACTTGACACAGCCAAACAACCAATTTTAAACTATGGAAACTCAGTTAGTTTACAGAACCTTGGACTTTTTGTGTGTGTTGTTTCCAACCTTTTTGATGTACAACATTACTCATCCACTAGAAGTAGCTGACAGCCTGAATTAATTTATGCTATATTTGTCAGAAGACTGAGCGCATGTTAATGACCAGTATCCTCAACTGAGTCCAAGTTAATAAATACTCAACTTCATTATAAAATGGGTTATTTGTTTGTTTGTTTTTTGGCCAAGCTTTTGTGGTGCATGCTTTGTTAAGTCAAGCTGACATACCACAATACAAAAGACAGGTAAAGCATGTAAAGAATATTAGAAAGAATGATCAGGAAAAGCATGTAAAATAGATACAATATATTGGTGGTTTCTATATTAGTATCAAATATACATGTATAGCTCATGTCAGGAGTTAATTCTTATCTAAATGTCTGTATGCTATCAGAAAATTAACTAGCAAAAAGCAATCTTCTTGGGTGAAATGTTTTATTTTTCATTACTGTAAAAGTCAAATGAATGCACCAAAAGTGTAGAAACTAACTGTACCGCACCATGAGCAATGATCAACCCCTTACAATGAACGCAACTGCTCAAGCGCAGCAACGAACACTTGCCCCAAGCCTGTGAACTAAGTCTTGACACCAATGCTGCTATGCATGGCTAAAGCAATGACACCAAGAACTGGAATGCCATGACACCAAGGCCAGCTCAACAAGGACAGCAGTGTCAACTCCAGGAAAGCACTGATTCAGCTCCACAAGCTGACATTCCACACTCACAGCTTCCAGCTAAGTAAACCCCACTAATCCTTTCAGAATAACCCGATGCCACCACTGAATGTTCACCAATCTAAAAGCCACCAGGCCCAACAAACCACCAGGCAAGTTCGCAACACCACTCCCCCTTCACAGTTCAGGCCCCCTTAGCCACACCACCATCAAGCAAACACCCAACTAACCTTAAGGTTACTAACAGACTCACCCTTACAAAAAGACCCCTCGAGCCAAGCAGAACACCAGACCAAGCCATTCTAGACACCACTCATCTGGGACCCGCAACCAAATAACCCCCACTCATATTCATACCTTACATAATAAACATAACCATCACATCCCACCACACTGCCCTAACTAAAATTAAAACCAACTCATTTACCGACTACCCCCTAGCCTGGAGAAAAAAACTAAGCAAGCTCTTGAGAAGAGAAATAAATAAAGAAATACCTACATACAGCCCACCTGCTACTAACCAGTACCCAGCGGCCTAAGCCAGAGTTCTACAGTAAGTACAATTAATCCACATATCTCTCTCTCTCTCTCTATATATATATATATATATATATATATATATATATATATATATATATATATATACACATATATGAGTCTACTTCTAAATTTTAAACTTTCACAAGTTCGAATTGCTTATGTTCTAGACCATAAGATCAAAATTGTGAAAGTTTGAAATTTAAATAGAAAAAAATAAAAACAAAAATAATTTTTTTACATTTTTCCAAGGGAGCAAACCCCTCTGCATCTCCCACACCCTCTGCTAATTAAATATATCAACTCTGAGGTTTCACTACAGCTAGGAAAATGGTAAATATACCATTTTGCATTGTATGGCTATCTCCATTTTAATAGTTTGAATTTTCACAAGTTCAATCTTTTGGTCTCAACCATAAGCAATTCAAACTTAGATAGATTAGTACTAAGCTAACTGCCCTTGCGAGCCATTTTAAGCTTAGCCAATTATTCCTTGTGAGACTCAAACGTTGCAATTTGTGTTTGTAAGGCAAACACCTTAACCATTAGGCCACCCTCCCAACCTAGGTCCCAATCAAACTGTTATTTCTGTATATGTGTACGGCATACAGATACAGTTATTTTTACATGTGAAAGTTTTAAATTTAGAAGTAGACCCAGATATATATGTATATATATATATATATATATATATATATATATACACATACATATATATACATATATATATATATATATATATATATATATATATATATATATATATATATATATATATATATATATATATATATATATATATATATATATATATATATATATATATATATATATATATATATATATTTATATATAGGTAGGTATTAGACTATTGGCCCTAGGGCCTATATAAGCCTAGCCTAAAGGTACCCTGGCTTTTGCCACCCAAGAAAATTATTTTCCTGTGCCCCTGTCGAGCAGAGCCACAGAGGTGATCCCAGGGTGAATTTCTTATTTCCCATCCAGTCATCAAGATTTTTCTTGAAGACTGCTAATGAGGAGCTTTGTTTGATATAGACAGGTAGTTTGTTCCAGAGTATGGAAAGTCTCTGGGACAGGAATCTATCCCTCCAGCATGTTCTGTTTATTGTGGTGACAAGGTTTAGGTCCCTAAAGAGTGTAGCTTGGAGGGATTGTGATTACATATACATAATACAAAAGGGGTTAGAAAAACTTGTACAAGTACATGTGTTTCAACAATCAGATATCTTATCCTGCAAATATATACTTGAGATGACATTTTGAAATGCATAAAGAAATGAATAGTATTTATGTAATCAGACATCCATGTGATCATGACAGAGAGAAATTACTGTTATGCGTTGAGAGGTTACAGTAATAAATGTAAATGTCAGTGAAGAATATGAAAATAGTCACCTCTGCAAGTAACACTGTGAATGTATTAGTAATGTTCAAATATCAGTAATGCTGACTGCATGTACAGTTATGAAATAAAACTTGCAGTTGCAGATGTAAAGAGCTGTGTGGCATTGTACTGAAAAAGTTGTAAGACCTTTTTTAATACTTACAAGAATAAAGTTTCTGTGACTGATTACTAGATTTAACTGGGAATAGTTGCTGAACTTAATTGTTTGTTTGTAAATATTTCTGGATGCAAGTACATGTCTGAAATGACAAGCACCACACCCTAGTCAGATTGTTGATGAAAGGGAATGAGGATTGCTTTGCTAAAATATTGAGCAGCACAAAACCTTTTGGAGAACAAGCCGTTTTACATCATTATTGTACATTAAATAGAAGTTCTGCAGAAATTCACACTTTCTTGAACTGTTACATTTCAGCGTTTACGGTTCAGGTTTTCCAGAATGTTACAAGCATTTTTTTTTAAAACAAAAGACAAAACTGCAGCCCATACTTCTTTACACAATTCAATAAAATATTTAGCTACTGTATTTTAATAATAATAATACACACATGTATGGATTCAACAGTTACAATTAGGCAGGATAAGTAAAAAAAATTATTACAGGCCCCGGGATTCATGAAGCTCGGCGCAAGGCCGGCGTTAGGCTTGCGCCAACCGTGCGACATGAAGATGGCGCAGTAGCACCAAATGCATATTAATGAAGGCGCGCTGCCGCCACAGCCACGTGCATAGGAATGGAGCGCAAGTGCATAGGGCATGTCGATGTGCCGCACAGAGGTGTGGAAATGTCAGCTGTCGACGTGCAACCTAAAATGCTTGCATATAACAATTTGCAAGCAATAGTAATCACATCTGTCAGTGTCCGTGGATACTGAAACGTATGCAAAGCATGCAAGACAATTCTTGCGAACACAAAATGAAGAAGCAAACACAAATGCACGGTAGGGAATAACGGGTCCCTATCCCATGAACAAATGGCATTGAAAACCGTGTGCCCGTAGTGCAATGCAGTGTAGATAGTTATACCAAGTGGAAGTGAAACGCATCATATGTTAGCACGCCGTCAATAGGTACGTCCAGCCCAATGGCCAGGGTCACCAGCTGACCCATATTGTGACGGAGGGTACACAGCTGGGCAGATGTGTCCATAACAAAAAACACGATAAATGTACATATCTAGTGACCGTATGAACGAATTATATCCCACAACGCATGTAATAGTCACATACAATAGGTATGGCTGTATTTCACATACCAAATGTGACAGGAAATAGAATAAGCATGTAAACGAAACAGAAGGAACATATAAACTGCTACAATAATAAGGCAACATGTAGGTTGAAAGGAAAAGTATTATCCGTACCGTTGACTGTGGGTACGTGTTGTCCAGTACATTTGGATATGTGTCCGGAATATATCCCATCCTGGACATAGGAAAAGGTGGCATCCTACCAATGATTATAACAGTCGGCCAAAATCCGCACATGAGCAGTCCAAGCCGAACATGTCAGGATGTGTCACAGTTGAACGGGTATGACCCGGGTATACCAACCATGCCATGAAAGTTAAGTATGGGGGTGTACCTATGTGCGTGAGGTATAGCATGTGGAAAGTCAAACATGGCAGGGTAGTCCACACAACCATACAGGTACCTGACATATGTAGGGTATGCAATGAGTTACCTTGACCGTGTCATGGGCCATCAACCAAAGCAGTGATGGATGGAGTGTCAGGAATATGTGTGTGTGGGGGATGGGTAATGGTATAATCCTCCAAGGCGACACTGTGTCGTATGCAGAATAGGTGAACCGGAGGTGTATGAGGGAGCACTGGGTGAAGCAGAAAGAAACACAAAAACATGTATACACATCTGCAATACAACCAGACAGGCCATACTGTAGAACACAATCCCACAAACATATGAATATTAAAATGTGCGATACAAATGTATAGACATGTCACCGGCACATACCCACAGATTGGTCCTGATGGAACTGGCAGTATCAAATGCAAAACACCTGGATGCATAATGGACTACCCAGCATCCCCTCCACAGCACACAACCTGCTCACATACCTGAACGTCCACCAAATCCAGCCATACTTGGCCTACTGGTTTGGTGCAGCCGCATCTACACATGGTGACCACTACACATATGTAGTAGGTAGTGTCACCCTAGGCAGTTTCAGGATTGCAAACTATGTATCCCTTGCATGTAAAACCCCCAGCACATTTTCATAATGCCAGAAGAATGTTTGGCATTTGTCTTGTTTTGGTCTTGTTCAATTTTTGGGATATCCCTCATGGGATAAGTAACCTGTGTAAATGTCAGAAAAATATGTATTAATGTGTGTGCTTAATGCTGATTAGAAACTAAATAAGTTAACTCGTTTTTCATTCTATTTTATATGCACTATTTTATATACAGTTGAGTTTTATATGAGACTAAAAGATGCTTTTTTGAAACTGCAGTGTGCTTTCTGAAACTTGCAAGATGCCCTCTGACCTAGTAATTGCTAGCACAGCAATATTCATGTTTATGCCTTTTGGAAATGTACTTGAGAAGCAGGTGATTATCTGCTAGGTCAGGAAGAAATGAATGAACAATGCTATATTCTGTAATGTAATGATTTTAAACAATCAGCTCTATTCGAAGTATGAGAACATGCACAGCTGCAGCAGTTAGAGATAACATAGACAAAGGACTGTTAGAGAAATGAACTGCAATCTATACTTGCTTTGTGCTCGAATTAGCCATAGTACCTTGAATGGTAACATTGCATATATCTAACCGGTGGTAGCCAAGGTCACATTGTTTTTCTTAGGAAGTTTCTCAGAAAAATTGATAGTACAAGCAGAATATTGTAAAAACAATCACTACGAAATGATGATGACAAAACTTGTGATTTACTACGTCAGCTTGGTAGGCAATGTCTTATTAGAAAATGTATAAAAATGCTTGCATTTCCTGATTCTAGTTAGACAAACTCTGTATTAGCACATTTTGTCTCCTTGCAGCAAGATTAAAGTGCCTTAACCTGAACCTACCATGTATTGATCATTTTTAAAGTATATTTTTCCTTTGACAGTAAACATTAGAATGGGTATGAAGACACGAAGTCCAGTCCTGTAGATATCTGGACACAAGTTAGAATGTGCAGTAGTGGTGCACAAGACTGTCCAGCCCTAGATGGTCATGTAGATCCTACTACCCAGGATCAAACACCTGCCCATGATGCACGTGTCCCGAAATGAATAAGTGAGAGAATATATTGCACACATTCGCATAGTGGCACATGGTATAAGGGTGATGAAGGCACTGACATAAACAGGATACCCCCCTGATCCACTGTGTGAGGGACAACTAATGTGTGTGTAGGTGTGACCTGACCAACAATGATACAATGCCAAATGTCCTGTGATTGTAGGAAATAACTAAGTACCATACTGCATGTAACAGTTGCCAAAAGTGGTCACGTCAGGATAGAATAAACGTAATTCGTAGAAGAAACAGGCAAACAACAAAAGTGCCAAAGGTATAAGGCTCACAGCTAGGAAACAAATGAATGTGCTAAACCTGCACTGACTGTGGCTATGTGCTGGCCCAAACAATGTTGTGTCCGCATTAGAGTTACCATCTGTCCCGCTTTGCGAGGGACAGTCCCTCTTTGAACAGTTGTGTCCTGACAAAATACATTACAAATGGCAGATGTCCTGGGATTGTAGGACATAATTATGTCCCATATGTTATGTAATAGTTGCAGAAAATAATTATTTCAGTATGTAAAATACCTAAATGTTACAAGAAACAGAATAAGCAACTAAACTGCTACAACAATAGGCTTTCATGTAGGCAAATAAGTAAAGGTCTATCCCTTGTACTGACCGTGGGTATGTGTCGGCTTGTAAAATCTGATGTGTGTTCCAAAAATGTCCTAACTTGGCCATTTGAAAAGATGGCAACCCTAGTCCCCAGAATACATCCCAACCTGTACATATGACAATGTCAACGCTACCAATGGTCAGAGCATTCGCACAATAACTGGCCAGCCTCTTAACCACTCAAAAAGCCAGTGACCTTTGGAGGAAAGGTGTTGAATGAGAATGACTACTTACAACAATGAAGAGTAATAGACGCATTTAACTGCAGAAAATTAGTAGTATTATGAATCTGTCAACACGTTCCAAGTTAATAGTACTAATATGGTAGAAGTGTTCGTGATTGTCCCTGAGTTGTCATAGCTTTGTCACTGTCACTGTAGAAACAAGTCCCCAAGTATCACAGAGGTCCATACACATAAGTACACCAACCAATTGTCACATCTGTTGACAGGACTATTGCATACCTTTAGTGAATGTATAACAGATGTCCAGAATAATATTCATTGTATCTATAAATGAATGAAATAGTGAAATGGGAAGGGGAACACATGGAAACCACCCCCCCAACCTGCATTATGTAGTGGAACTACTCCCCAGCCAACCCAATAATGTGGTCAGAGGTGCCCAAACACCTGCGTCTGTAAACACAGGTAGAATGTTAAAATCTGGACTAACTCTGTCCATGTGCTACATTTGATCTTTGAACAGCACCAGGGCAGTTTTAGTCACCAGTCAGCCGAGCCTAAACCCGGACCAAAACATGAACACACTGACAATCAAAAACACGTATGTGCGAGGACTATAAGCGTAGGAGTTCTGAATATCCTTGGAGTGAGTAGACTTGCAGCACAGGTCCAGAGCAGTAGGAAACAGGGAATGTCCTAATTGTAGTACTGTGGTTTTCCCAGCAGGAGAATGGATGCCTGCTGTGTAAGGGAAGTGGTGAGGCATATGTCAGAGTAGCTATGAACCATGGGTATACATATAAATGAGCCAGAACACCAATAGTGTAGTGGTTACAGCATCCACCCAACGTAAAGGCATTCCCGGTTCAAGTACGACTATAGCACATATTAATTGTGTAATGAATGCCTCTGTGCTGTAAAGCCAACATTTATACATGTAAAGGTGACTGCGTTCACATGAGTCCGTTAACCGGATTCCATCAAAGTGGTACTTTCATAAGGAATAAGACACATGTAATCCCAAAGAAGTGCCTGTAAACATATGTAACTCAGAATAAGTAGATGCAAGTGCGCCTGCGCAGGTGTACGCAGCTATTAGCATAGCAAGTGTATGTTGTTTTGTACAGCTGTAACTTTTATATATATAGATAGATAGATGTGTGTATAGATAAATATCCACAGGCATAACAGAAATATGCAATTATATATCTACATATTTATCTATATATAGACATATATAAATATATATATATATATATATATATATATATATATATATATATATATATATATATATATATATATATATATATATATATATATATATATATATATATATATATATATATATATATATACTACATATATATATATATATATATATATACATACATGTAAGGAATGGCGAAAGATGAAAGCAAACATAAGGGTTGTGAAGGGAATCCAGAGCAAGTAAGGAATTATGAAGTGCTCATAGCGTATGTCACATAAAGCTGCACAAGTGTGAGTAGAGCACCGCTCTTCGCACCAGAGGCAGGGTTATACCAGTGGCCATAACATCGCTGAAGTGCTACGTCAACATTATAAACAGACGGAATGTAGTACATGTTGCGACCACCTACACTTGTAACCCACAAATCGTTCATAATCCATAACACCAGGAAAGGCATGTATGTGCAAATAT
The DNA here is from genome assembly GCF_019279795.1 of Protopterus annectens. Lineage (NCBI taxonomy): Eukaryota > Metazoa > Chordata > Ceratodontiformes > Protopteridae > Protopterus > Protopterus annectens. The sequence continues at coordinate 1,897,370,092 of NC_056737.1, forward strand.
GAATGGATGGTGAGTCTGTGAATACACGAGGCGGTACAAAATGTGTGTAGGGCCCCAACGCTCATGAGAGGGCAATGTGTAAAGGTGTGTCATGGCTGTGATATCAGGTGTATAATGGCTGTTATGCGTGGAAACTCAACACAGGTGTGCAGGAGAAACTATGGATATGCGATTATGGACACAGGAGTGCTAGGTTATGTTGCGCCAGGTGCAATGGAGCGGCCCGTGGAGGTCAGCTAGTACATAGGTGAGATTCCCAGATAGACCGTTGTTTGAGTGGAGACATGCGTGAATGGGCGTATCGTTGTCGGACGTTGTGCATCAGGGCTGGCAGCCCGGCAAGTAAAACCTATACACCACCCATGAGCGGAACGGAGTTCTGCTGTGACAACCCCAAACTGGGAAAAGCAGAAAGACACAACTACATGAAGACAACAATATGTTGACGTACAGTCACAGTAACACAAACAAACATCCTATCAACAGTAATAATATGAATGTGCACAGAAACAAACACAGTAGCAGGAATAATAGGCTGTGCATATGAGTAATAGGTCGAATGACACTGTATCACATCCTAGTTAGTAGCGGCACCCCAGACATGAAAAACGTGCGACATCTGTCTGCTGTATAACTTGCAATATACTGAGCACAAGTTCACCGGAGTGAAGTGTCGGTGTCATAATGATTAAGGCAATAGTATGCTGTTGAAGCAGAGATAAAACCCAATACGCATGTGTAAGTGTCCATGTCCAGGAAATGTATAGGTTAACGGAAACAAAGATGTATATATAGATGAAAATGAATATATACATATATCTATATTAATTTACATACACATATATATTCATACGGATATATATATATATATATATATATATATATATATATATATAGATATATATATATATATATATATATATATATATATATATATATATATATATATATATATATATACATATATACACACACAAAAGGATATACTACGGATACATATAGATAGATATATATACACAAACAACAGGTAGTGATATATATATATACACATACACACAAAACAAAATATATATGTCAGTGTAGATATACACATGTACATAAATAGGTTACTTCACAGCAATTAGGGGTAACATATTTACAGACCGGGCATATGTGACTGGGAGGTCCAATAAATAAACATTGTACCCCCCACATCGCCCAGCTAGGTGGGACAGACATACAGACAGGCAATACAGATCAATACACTGCCGCTGTCCAAAACACAAGTAGGAAAGTACCAGTGGGAGAGTTCTACGAGGTCTACACTTTAAACATGGATAACAGTGTCCCTTGCGGGACACCAAAAATTCAGGGTACGTGTGAATCTGCTGAAATCAATACAAGCAGGATGTAGATGTACATGGAATGGTAGGTTGTGCAAGTGTGATAATACATGGGTTGACAAAACGTACGATATGTGTCCCGAGATGGGGAGAGTGGGCAATGTGTAGGGGTGTGTTCATACCCCAGCTGTGCTGGCAGTAAGTATTTGTCACGACTGCTGTAGAGGGGTTCCAGGTAGGTGGACCATGGGTATGCATTAATGGGCTTAAGTGTGCAGGTGCTGGTTGGCAGAGGTGTAGTATACCCACCCAGTGGAAGTCATTAATATTCCTATGTGGGCACAGCATACGCCTACACCTCCCAAACCTGAAGAGCACATCTACCGGATAGTCTGTAAACCATCGGGCAAATACATAGAGACCAAATCAGAGCTGTGTACCCGATTAGCATGGACTTCCATAGTTATGTATCAGAATGTAACAAAGTCCAACTAAACACTTCCAGAACTAGTGATATTAGGTGAGCAGGTGGCGGAATACAGGTAATGACAGATGGCAACATGTATGAGTCATAAACAGCATGTACCTTGACAAACGTGAATGAATACATATGCTCTGTGACTGTGAATGTGTCTGGTTAATAGAACCAATCATCTAAATGTGTCCCACAGGGTGTTATGCATTGTTCCTGATACAGTGTTCATTCACACCCATTGGTATGTGAGTTCTGCTACTGACGGAAAGTGCATAATCTCCTGACCACCTTAGGTAGATGATAGCATAATAGAAGAGGTTCAACACCCGTACGCCTGCGAGGGACACACCCGTCTGGGCAGTTGTGTCCTGCAAAATGACAGTTATGGCACATGGCCTGTGAGTTCAGGAATGGAGGCTATATAGTGTGTGTAGTGGTGTCAGATATCAATTTGTTGTATCAGTAACAGCTACATGTAATAGGAAACAGTATTATCAATTACAATGCTACATGAATAACCTTAATGTATGGAAACCGTGGAAGTCGTCCGTTTACTACTGGCTGTGGGTATGTGTTGCCTTGACACATGTGATAGCTCTACATATAGGGTCTATAGGGCCACCACCATTCTGAATGGCCAAAGTGGAACCTGCTCTGTAGAAATGTCAGATGTACCAGGGCAGAACCTACCTACAGCCATGCATGGTACAGAAATATACATATTGGAACAAATCAAAGCGTAGTCTAGTAGCAGTAAAGTTGCTTATGCTACTACATATGACATATTAATGTGTCAGGTATACAAGACCTGTAACAAGCAACCAGTACAGACATGTACAACATGAGAATGTCCCCTAATCAGGACAGTTGCAATGGCTAGAGTATTGTCCATACCACTCAACTGTCCCTGAATGTCAGGCACGTCCCTGTGTTTGACTGAAAGTTTAACTCTGTCCCTCTTAATCCCTCCTAAAATTAGTGGCTGTTGAAGGAAAGGTGGTGAATTACACTTACTGACTAATGACAATAAGTAAGAGTTATAAACAACTGTTACTTCAGAATACGTGTATTAAGTCATATGCTCTGATTCTGTCAATGTTTCAAGTTAATAGCACTACTTTTGTAAAAGTGTTCCTGATTTTTCTTGACCTGTCCCTGATTCTGTAGAAATGTGTCCCCGATTGGTGGAGAGTTCTGGTATTGTCACATGTAATGCCTTTTACATAGGGATGACCACTAGGGAGCTTAAAATTCAAATTAGGGAACATTTATATTCCATTAAATCCAAGGACCAAAAGAGCGCTTTGTTTAAACATTCATTGATTTGTCCATCCTTCAAAAATTTTTTATTTTCCATACTTGAAGTGGGGCAGAAGGACATGAGGGAAGGGGACTATAAGAATTTCCTTTTACAAAGGGAAACACACTGGCAAATAAAGTTAAAGTCAGATATAGCCCCTGGTCTCAACGAGACAATTAACATTAAGTGTTTTTTAAAACAACGTAGATTAAATGTGAACAAAACTGGCAGCTTAATTTATTCTCATTTTATTTAAATATTATTTATAATAAGCTGAGATTACTTGATTTGTTTAGTTGTCTTTTAAAATTAAGTTGGTTTTAACTGGATTCAGGAAGTTTACTAATTAACTGTTTAATTAATCACATGATTTTATTTTTGTATATAAGAGGAAGTTCTGATATATGTGTTTATTCTGATGAAGTTTGGTACGAAAGCGGATAATAAATTAGTATACGCTATTGTTGGTCCATCGTTGTTTCACTTTGCCTTTCCTGGACGTTGATATTCTACCTAAATTGCTGGTTGGAGGGATACCAGGGTATGTCATTTCCCAGCTTTAATCACCAGCACAGTGGTGTTGGACGTCCTAGCTTACACAACCTGCATCAAACTGCCTGGCCTACTGTCATCTGTGTGTGTCTTAGGGGGTTGGGGTCATTCATTAGGCATATCCATAGGCCATCGTATATCATTTGTCTGTATTGGTCCACATCTGTCCAGCTGCATGGAACGTGTGTGGGCTGTATGGACACACATGATGGTCAGCCCATAATCTGCAGTGGGTTAGGACACCCTGTGTACTACAGGCTACCATTGTGACCCCGTATGTGCTACAGAGGTCATGGTGGCACTATGGATGTGTACTGCCTGCTGCCCTAACATTTGGCCACCACAGTCACTTGTATGCTCACATACATGCCATAGCAATGGGTAGCTACACATTCTAATACAACTGCCACTTGTTAGGTCAATAGACATACCCTGGGTGTGTTCCGGACTTGAGGATGGTGCTGGAGTGCTGCCTATGTTGGATGCACACAGTGTACCTCCTATACATGGCCGAGCACAGGTACTGTCATGTTTGGCATCCATTGTACTGTGTGCGGGTCAGAGAGGGGAAATCCATGGGTACCTACTGTGTCATTGCATATGCCTTGTGTTGCCTCTTTGCCAAGGGCAGGTCATACTGTGCACGGGCTTTTGCCGACTGTGCCCTGCTCAGGTAGTTCCTTCACCAAGTCACACTGTGCCTGTACAGGCCTTGGCAGTGGTGTTGGGCTGTGTGGTCCTGCCCCATGCTGTTCCTGCTGCAACTGTTACTGCAGGATAAGATTGTGCAGCATAGCAAATACCATAACAACTTGTATGCACGTAGCTTGTGAATACTGCAGAGCTCCAACGGATGTGTCCGGATACCAGAACTGTGAACTGAGCATCCCAAACACATGCACAAGTATATGTCTTGCCTGTGCATCCACCTCAGTATGGTGTGAGTGTTCAGGTGTGTGTGCATTGCTGATGGGTGTCATCAGCCACGACACCAGTGTTTACCCAGCATCTCCCACTAGGAGACTGTAGGGGGTGTCCATATTAGCATTGGTGTGCTACAGCTGTGTCAGAAGCCATATATCGGACACATCATTGCTTCCAGGGCAGACAGCACACACAATCTCATGCCCTGGCCATCGCATATGGCTTAGCTGTTGGAGGGTACGCCTCTGCAGTGACTGTAGGCCCTACCCCACTCACCGGGTGGTGCTATGATATGTATGTGTGTGCAGGCTATAGCACCCAGTACCCCAGGGTAGTCATCCATGTGGTTGAACAGATGCATATTGCTGGTCTACTAATCACATGTGCTGAGGGCATGTACGTGCTCACTAGCATGTGTTGACATGGCATCTGTGAACTGGTGCAATACTCTGGATGCAGATGCCTGTGAGATACCCATGATATCCCCAGTTATACTGTGTGAGGTACCTGTGGCTAGTACACCTAGGCCAACACATACCATGGTATCCACTGTGATGTATTTCCCCTCGGCCTGTTTGATGTGTCAGGTGTGGCAGGCACAGGTCAACAAATTGCAGTAGGAGGTCTCTGTCCACCCCATAGTGCTCCAACATCCCCAGCCCATGTAGCCCCTGGTAAGTCACCCTCGGTCTATAAAGTCTTATGTCACCCCAGTAAGAGTTGTTCAGCAGCATACACATCCTCACTGCCCGGCCTCCTGCACATGTTGGTATATGTTGCCTGCTGCAGCCCGTGTTTGTTATTTGGTTGGACTGTGTTGTGAAATGTCCTTGCAGGTATACAACAGTGGTGTAGAGTGTGGACGAAACCTGTGTGTATGCTGCTTGCTCGCATTAACGTACTGTTCATGTGTGGGCTGGCCATGTCATCTGCTGATTGTGCTGATCAACACCTGTTTGTGCAGCCTGTACACCCTGACTACCCCACCACTGCTGTCATCCCTCTCAATGTCATCAGGCAGGTATAGACAGACCTCTAGCTTAGGTGTGCTAAGGCAGGAGAACTCCTGAGACACAGTTCTGCAATGTACGTACAGTATGCCTGACCCCACTCCCATGCTGTCAACTATATTCAAGACCTGCACCCGGCTGACTACACACATACACTCCAGGGATCAGCAGCACACCCTGGTGATAAATGTGATACGCTATAGTCAACCTCATCTGCATAGTATAGTTTCCTAATGAATAGTTATATGACCCATACCGAACCTCCAAATTAATAACCACTCACTCAGATCCATACACAACTGGTAACAGGTGCCTTACTCACACCATATCCGATGTCCCATGGTCTTCCCAGCAACAAAATAACCGGTGTCTACATGACTACAACCCGTGGCCCTGCACACTACAGACGATGTGCATTACCACCATGCCATGGCAGATATACATAGAACCCAGGTTATCACGTACAGATCATCCGGCACAAACATTCAATAGTGCTGATGTCCCCAGACATATATGTTCACATCTATGTCCACCTCTACATCTACATATATCATATATATTATTTGTATACATATATACATGGACATGTGTATATAGATATATATATATATATATATATATATATATATATATATATATATATATATATATATATATATATATATATATATATATATATACATACATACACACATATACATGTACACACATATGTAGATATGGCATTTATATCACAACAGCGGACCACATGACATCAATGCATTAGACAGGAATGAAAAGTAAACTACATGTGCCACCTGCATCATGTAGTGTTGTTACTATCAAGGCACACGTGTTATGTTGCATCACAAGTGTCAGACCGTATCAAGGGTAAGAGTAGAGCTGCTAACAGTTACTCACCAGACCTATTGGCGAATGTATGTTTTGACAACCCAGTGTCTTGGCAGAATATGCGGGCTGTCTACACTATATAGCTCAGCAACAAAACACACTGAACACATCCCGCAGCTAGCCACCCACAGATACCAACACATACGGTATAACTGCCAAACACACACACCTGCCATGCCTTGGAATCGAGCACCTACCAGTCTTGTTTACCACACTACAGCATTATGCAGTAACAGAATGCGCTACTGAGGTCCAGCATCACCGCACTCCCACAGGCATACATCTAGGTGGATGACATCATCCGCAAAGACACCGATAGGGAATGTATGTGGAGTGAGCCATCTAAAAGCATTACTCTGTCCCCAGGCAGCTGGAAACACACACACTTGGCAGGGCTGGGAGTTGAACATACACCTAACTACCTTACACACTACAGCATTACGCAGTTACAAAACACGCTATCGAGATTACTGGTACACAGCACTCCCAGAGGCATACTTCTAGGTGGATGACATCATCTGCAAAAGCAAAGATGCTGATAGGGAATGTATGTGGAGTAAGCCATCTAAAAGCATTACTCTGTCCCCAGGCAGCTGGAAACACACACACACACACACACACACACACACACACACACACACACACACACACACACACACACACTTGGCAGGGCTGGGAGTTGAACATACACCTAACTACCTTATCACACTACAGCATTACGCAGTTACAAAACACGCTATCGAGATTACTGGTACAAAGCACTCCCAGAGGCATACTTCTAGGTGGATGACATCATCCACAAAAGCAAAGAAGCCGATAGGGAATGTATGTGGAGTGAGACATCTAAAAGCATTACTCTGTCCCCAGGCAGCTGGAAACACACACACACACACACACACACACACACACACACACACACACACACACACACTTGGCAGGGCTGGGAGTCGAACATACACCTAGCTACCTTATCACGCTACAGCATTACGCAGTTACAAAATGCGCTACCAAGAGATTACTGGAACAGAGCACTCCCAGAGGCATACTTCTAGGTGGATGACATCATCAGCAAAGGCAAAGACGCTGATAGGGAATGTATAGAGAGTGAGCAGTCTAAAAGCATATTACTGTCCCAAGGTAGACTTAGACAAACACACGGCAGTGGTGTGAGTGGGACAACTGCCTATCTACAGAGCACTATTACAACACTACATAGATATGAGACGTGCCACAGACAGTACACCCTTGAAGACAGTCAACCAGTGTGTTCAATGTAGGCATCCATCCTGATGGGGGGGGATGGGCATCTGTTGCCTGGATGACCACCATCGCTATACAGGATGTCACTGGCCATGCCTATACACAGAGGCACATCACCAACACAAGGTGTCACTGGGCATGCTCACACACTTAGTATCACACGTCCATTTTGAATGTACTGTGTGTCCATCTACACAATGGAGTACTGGGCATGCTCACACACTTAGTAGACGTGAAGGGCTATCTTGCATGCACACGGATTCTGAACACAGAAGGGCACAGTTTGGAATGTACTGTGTGTCCATCTACACAATGGCGTACTAGGCATGCTCACACACTTAGCAGTACCAAAGGGCTGTCTTTCATGCACATGGATTCTAAACACGGAAGGGCACAGTATGGTGTTACTGTCCCCACGTACATTAAGGCCACTCACATGTACTGACCAGTACACACTCAAGAGCCATCACAGATGTCTCAGGTGCAGATCACAGAGGTAAACACCTCATTCTACTATGTAGCCCTCAGACATCACCATGTCCTTGGACCAGCAACACACATCCATACATTACCACAACACTGTGTGACTCATGACCAGTGGACTGTACATAGGTCTACAGCAACTGTGCAGACTACACATGTACTGACAACGTTCCATCATGTGCTATGCAATGCAATGATACCACTGTACATAACCAGGTTGGCTGTACACATAACAGGAGCCCTGGGTCTTACACAGCTGTGACAGATGACTGTCGCTGTACACCAAAGAACACACATGTTTGGATATGACATACATGTAATCGCAGTGGATATGTGCATGGACCACACACACACACACAACACATATGTACATAGCATAGCTTTTGCTGTCCTCCATGCAGACAAGTGGCTACAGCAATCACACACATGCACATGGAAGGTAGGTCCATGACTGTTGAATGCTAACAGTACATGAGATAGCAATGTTGACCGAGGAAACATTCCCTCTGTACTAGTTACCCATGACACCCATCATATCATACAACAGTCCATGTGTTATGTATGTCATCACACGTGTCCACCAATTGCAATGCATACAAACATGGCTACATGACAGGCATGTAGGACCAACACACATGTACATGTAGTGGTGTGCATGCAGCTACCATGCATGTGCAGTAGCTGATGTATGTAATTCATCTGTGCCTAACTACAACATGCAGTTGCACTGTGGTCCCATCATTTACACCTGTATATGGTGAAATACTGACAGTATGGTAGGATGTACATCAGGTATGGATGGATGTGTGTACATAAAGTGGTGATCCACCTTTGCAGATGGATGTTTGCCGGGGACAGCTCACAGGTGTGTCACAAGCCATCCTACCATTACATGTGCAAACAGTACGCTATGTTACTATTACTTGATGGTGAAGACATAAAACCTACACAGTGGTCGGGTGTTACTGACTGTAAGTCACTTGACACCTGTAACACTTCATCCTCCAGTGTACATATAGCAGCACAATTGCTGAAGGTAGCATTGGTACACAAAATGCGGCCAATACTGCTGCATGTCTGTCAGATGTATCATATAGCAGGTGTATCATTTACAGTACTGCCATGTGTGTTTGCTTGTGTGACCATATATGCCACATATGGTGGGGAATACATCCCAATTGTTACACACCCCTGTACACTGTTGTAGAGATCTGTACATACTGCAGTGGGGAAAGCATAATGTAGGCAGGGGTGGTGTGTGTAACACACACATGTCAGCTATTCGTATGTGAATGACATTTGTGGACTCCACAGTGTGTGTGTGTGTGTGTGTGTGTGTGTGTGTGTGTGTGTGTGTGTGTGTGTGTGTGTGTGTGTGTGTGCGTGTGTGTGTGTGTATGTATGTATGGCTGTCTGGTGCATGGAGTGAGGGTGCATGCTACCATACAGAACAGACAGGATCCCTAACCCCTCATGGTGATGCAGTGTACTACACTGTTGATGCTATCACTCTCAGCCTTACTGGCTACCTGTACATGTTAATTCTCTGTGTCGCGTCATGTGGGTGCACAGTACTGTGAGGGTGATTACCACATAGGTAGGGGTCCTCAACTCAACACTATAGAGTGTGCGTTATAGTGTTGTTGACCCCGTGAATGTGGGCATGTTACTGTGTGTTTCTGTGTATGTCTGTGTGTGTTCTCATCCTGTAATGTGACAGGGTATTACTGCTACACAGTGAGGCCTCATGCTATCAAGTGGCCACTAACGTTATCATCTGCCAGACCGCTGTGTAAACCCCCCTCACCATGTCAACATACTTGTGATGTGACCTGGTATGGATGTCACGTCTCTAGCCACTGTAGCCTAAACAGCCCACATGCTTCTGGATCAGTAGATGTGTGGACATCTGTGGTATGGTAGCCTTTCTAACAGTCAGGTTGAGGCTACATATAGCATGCTGGTATTGCCATACATGCCTGTGAGTACTCCACATTTACACATGGGAAACTGCAAGCACTGCTACTTGTTTGCACATGCAAGTAGACCATAATGAGGGAACCAGGGCATCATTACCAACATGCTGTTACTGTTGTTACCAAGGCACTTACTGTGAACATATAACAATGCATTATAAACCTGTACTACATGGTATGTCTGGTGCGTGTCAACAGTACACATGTAATATACACTTCTCTCACTATTCTGTTCACCCTGTGCATCAGACCATTTGAGCATGTCCCTGCACCAATGGTGTGGATGACAGGGATGCGGCACAGGCATCATCAAATGCACAGGGTGATAATGTTTGCCAGGGGCATAGGCTGCACCAGTGGATGACATCATGTGTGTGGGTAAGGGCCGTTGATCTGATTAGACACGTGTGGTCATTATGCATGTGAGTGTTGCGGTGCCCTACAGATATTTTTGCTGTGTGCGTGTATGAGTGCACACAGTTCTGCCTTTTGCCAGGACTACACAGGGGTATTATTGACAGCTCCAGATTGTACAGACCAGGATGTACAGCTCACTGTGTCTGGCCACGACCATGTGACCTGTGCCTGCCAGGGATTGCACGGGCACTACCAGGCGGAGGTACAGATTGGCTACTGTCCAATGACACATGTCCACTGGAACCGTGTCCCCACTGGGAATGTCCAGGGCCACGTCCACATGGCCTGCTGTGTCCTGGTGTGGACAGCGCAGCACCAGCTGCACTGCTACTGCTACCGGCACTATGGAAGCGGGCATGTGAGGTGGCTCATTCACTTTGACCTGCACTAGGTGGTGTAGCTGGCCTACATCCACGTGACCTACACCTCACTCCTACCAGATGTTCCAGCACAGACAGCTCACACTCGTGGATTGCCATGCCATGGTCAAGGATTCCGACCATGTCACCCAATCACCTGTCCAGAACATCAGCAATCTGCTGTTGAGCATTTGCCAATGCCTGGATGTTGTTGCTTAGAGTATGGATAGCAGCCCTCTGAAGCCTCTGCCCTTCTCTGTTCTGCCATTTAGCATGTGCCTGTGCTGCCATTACAGTCTGGAACATGCGTCTGGAGACACCAGCTGCTGCGCTCTGTCCTGCAGGTGCATGTCTGCCAGAGGACCTCCTACGAGCAGCACTGGCCACATGCCTGTGTGGCACATCTGCAGTCATTACACTGACACCATGGTGTGGAGACACACCTTCTGTAGCCACCACATGTTCCTGTTCCAAGCTAACACATGCTGACTGTCCTTCCTCTATGGCCACTGGTGATGGGGTATGTGTTGGCATGAGAACTGTTTGCGGGGAAGAGGGGGGCATAGCTGGGATGGCAACCACTGACACAGATTCAGCCCCTGATAACCCTGCCTGTACCTCATGCATATGTTCATCACTGCTAGTATCTGTGAGGACACTAACATCAGACAGACCGCAGGAGGGTAACGCACCTACATCACCTGCGAATGCAAAGAAAGACTCTACATTACAATAGACACACACACACAGACACACACACATAGACACACACACACACACACACACACACAGACACACCATGCATGTGATCTGACAGATGGCATGCAGCATGCATGTGATACAGCAGACGGCATGCAGCTCAGACATTAATAGTGGTAGTTAGCATACCTCCCTGGGTTGCACACAACAGAAAGAAGGTGTCATATCAATAGCCATGCAGTTCACACAATCATGGTAGTAAGCATGCATCCCTGTGATACACCATGTGGACCAGCACAGGTAAACAGTACACATGGCTGAAGTGACCTTGACATGTAATCTGCTGATGTGTGCATTGACATGCATACATGTCTGACACAATGGTGTCCTGACACATGTACAGCACTGTAATGGGTATCACATTGCAGTGTTGTCTGTATGCCCTACAGATAGAATGCACATTTAGCAAATGTGCATGAGCATGGAAGGGTAGTGTGAGGCATCTACATTGCTATACAGTGTGAAGTACAGACACTATGCCATTGTATGGCATCATGAGGCATCTATATTGCTATACAGTGTGTAATATGCACACATTGCATAGCCATAACTGCATACATACACATGATTACCTATCAGCACATGCCTGGATGTGTCCACAGTGATGCTGTTGACCTTGATGCTGTGTATATGTCACATATCAACACATACACTGCCTTAATGGACATGAGCAGTGACAATGCACACATACGCATGGATCCTTTACATGCATGTGTTTTGCCATATACATCTACATGGTACTGTACAGCAGTTCAACATCCTGCCACAGATCGCCTGTGTTGCACATGTGATAGACATGGGACAATGGCTAGCCGGACGTCATTCGCAGGGATGGTTATCAACTATAGCATGTACGGGCAAGGTTTCCTAGCTGTATCTGACAGCCATTTTGCCACCGCGAGGTGCATCAGTGCCACATTACTGATTCAAACAGTTAATAATACATCTACCATGCAGTCATCACACCATGTATGACAGAGATGACATGTGCAGCTTTGATGGACAGGGTTACATGGTATGGCGGGAGTATGTAACATGTATGGCACAGGGATCTGTCCAGCATGTGGCGATCCTTGTAGTAGGACGGTGGCTGTCCATGACGTATGTCTTTCAGATCAGGATATGTACGTGTAGCATGTCCCACATCACAGTATAGCACATGTCTTTATGCAAGGTAGCCAGCATGCTGCATAGTGGAGGTGAGGATTGTGAAGGCTGGTATCGCCCATCCACGCATGGCCAATACCCCTTAAAGGTGATATGTGATCCGGTATTGGTCACCCAAGTGTTGAGTATGCCTGTCCAATGATCTCCATGCTTATGAATGGCACCCTGTCATGACATGGGTGCCTCGTATGACTACCTAATAGGCCTGGAGACGTCACCAACTCAGGGAGGTGAACTGCACAGCACCATCCCTTACACAGTGTCCATAATGTTGACCGCTGCCTAGGTGGTAGTTAATGGGTACAGGGTTATTCACCTAGCGGTGACAATGCTATTACCAGCTGTCAGATTGTGCACATATGTCACACACCTTACCCACAAAGCCCATTCTGTATGCTGTCCACAACACTGAGACAGCTATTGCTCCTAGGTCATGGCCATTCACATCCTTACATACACAGATGCCTCCCATTTGTCTGTGTGGTAGGGGCTACAATGAGGAGGGAGTACAAAATATTAACCCTGTTTTACTGTAGCTGCCACGGGTGTGATATGCACATGTTACTCTGACACCTTTTGTAGTGTTGATTCTGTCAACAGACCACTGGTAGAACACTTCTGTGACATAAGAAGGTACATCTAGTATACTCAGTGTAGCTGGAACATGGTATGGGTGATGATGTCCTATGACCTGTCACAGGTATGCTATGCAGTGTGAAATCATCCGTACTGTCATCTACTTCTGTACTGCTCACATCTATGTTGATAAAGGTTCATAGACTTGCAGACCATACTCAGCAGGGTAATAGTGCAGTGCCTCCAATTATGACTGTCGTCTCCACTTGTGGGTTGCAGTGGGTTGATATTATCCAACACCCTAGCTGTATTGCATATTCATGCTCAGCACTTGTTCAGAACTTGTGAGCACTTCATGAGCTACTAATTACTATAGCACCCATTCCAACTCATTTCTTACAAGTACACTGTCTGTCCTTACATTTCCAGCTTGCTTACAGTACAACAGCTGTTGTACACACGTAACTCACATATCTTGTGAGACATGGTTGAATATACAGGCATGTCCAACTGTCACAAACCAGTGTTATTGCCTGTCTATATGATGAATATGGTGAACATGTGGCAATAGAGCATTCTCATAGTCAATGCTCACCTCCCAACATACGACACTACAGCCTGTGGGAGATGCACATATGTAGCCATGCTGGGGATAATGCTCTCACCAACCCAGACTGAACCTGACATTCATGTGGGGACGTGTAATATTTGCAACACACCCCACCCATCACATAGTCTCATAAGATCTCCAAAACCACAGGCCACACATAGCATTCTGCATTCATCCAGACCAGGTCTCTCAACAGCAGGTACAAATACCACTCAGTCATTGTCCACGCTGGTGTAAACGACCTGAGACGTACCTCCTTGGACTACATGAAAAGAGACATTGAGGAGCTCTCTGATTATGTAGCCCAGGCAGGTATGACCCTGACCTATGAGCAGTATCCTACCTTCACCAAGAATGATGCCACAATACAGAGATAAGATGATCAGCTTTAACAATTGGCTTAAACACTGGTGTCATTCAAAGGGGATCCAGTATCTGTCTGCCTGGGATGACATGCTGAACAAGCCACGCTGCTTCGCAAGGGATGGCTTGCACCTGTCACCCCTGGGATTCCGGATATTGGCAAAGGCTCTTGCCACCCCATAGTGCCTTTTTAGGCAAGGCTCAAATTCTAAACCTACCACCCTAGAACACAAAAGGAAAAAACTAAGGGTAATGCTGCTCAATGCCAGAAGTCTAAATCTCAAAATGCACGCACTCGAGGCCCTTCTCAGTATGGAGAACATCGATGTCTGTGCTGTGACAGAAACCTGGTTCAAGGCTCCTGAGAGCACCACAGCGCTATCAGGTTTTACCTCATATCATGCGTTCCGGCCCCAAAATCAGGAAAATACCAAGAAAGGAGGGGGGGTATCCATATTCATCAAGGACACCCACACCTCAAGACTGGTGGCAACGCATGATGCATCGGAGACCATCCAGGTGCAATTAACCGTAGGCAAGACTGCTCTGCAAATTGTAGCATGCTACAGGCCACCCTCACAAACTCAGGAACCTCACATGGCCTTCCTGAAAACACTAGAGGGCATAAATGTATCACCAAACACCATCATACTAGGTGACTTCAATTACCCAAATATAGACTGGGAACACTACTCAAGCCCAAACACCCTAGCCCAAAAGTTCCTGGAATTCATAAACTCAAATGCCATGGAACAACTAGTCACCATCCCACAAGAGGAGATAACATACTTGATCTCATCATCACGAACATGGGAGCACAATGTTCAACACCGGAGTATACCCCTCACTGGTGAGATCAGATCACAAACTAATCTCGCTGGAGGTCCTCATCCCACCCCACCTGAAATAAAAAGACCACAGTAAAGAACTTCTCAAAGCCGACTTCACACTTCTAAAGACTAGTGTGGTCTCCTTTAAGGCCCGAGCGGTGGAAAACAGTACTCAAGCCGCTGAATCACTTACAAATGCCTTCTACCAGCACCTGCAGGACTGCATGGATAAGGCAATCCCAAGCAAAACAAAGACTCTTTGTACCAAAGGCAAGCGTCCAGTCTGGTGGACCCCAGCCATAAACAAACTCTACAACAAAAGGAGGAATCTACTACAAGATAGAGCAAAATCCTTAAAAGGTAAGACACCCTTGATCACTATAAGTAAAAAACTAAGAGCTCTCATAAAATCATCCAAAGCAAATTTCGAGAGAAAAATAGCTAAAGACTCAAAAGACAATCATAAGGCCTTCTTTAGCTATGTTAGAAACCTAGGAGGAAACTCCCAGATATGCTCAGAACTAGTTCAAAATGATGTGAAGATTACTGATCCTACAGACATTGCCAACATACTGGCTGACAGGTTCAGTGCAAACTCCCCCCCCCCTCCGCCGCGAAAAGGAGAGATATCTATACCAAACGATTGCAGCCCCCCCAAACATCTCCAGCGCCCAAGTGAGAACTGCTCTCTCCAAAGCAAAAAACACAGCATCCATGGGACCTGATGGTGTCCCGGCTGTGTGCTCCTCGAACTCAATGAGGAATTAAACCTACAGCTAGGACAGCTCTTTAATCAGAGTTTTACCTCTGGTTACGTACCCTGGGTGGCGCACTGCAACTGTGGTCCCACTTCACAAAGGCGGTGCCTCCACTGACCCTGGAAATTACCGGCCCATTAGCTTGACAAACCTTATCTGCAAAGCCATGGAGAGGATCATAATGGACCTCATAAATAAAGACATAGGGAATTTGCAGACTTTGGATCCAACCCAGTTTGGCTTTGTCAAAGGCAGATCATGCCTTTTAAACTTGGTTGACTTTTGAAACAGTCACCAAAGCCATTGATGAGGGAAAGGCAGTCCATACAGCCTACCTCGATCTGGCTAAGGCCTTCGATACAATACCCCACTCGGCTATCATTGAAAAACTCATCAGCTTAAATGTTAACCCATACATCACAAGATGGGTTGCAAACTGGCTGAGTGACAGAACCCACAGGGTCAGAGTTGCTGGTGCCATGTCAGACTCAAAGCCTGTCACAAGTGGTGTCCCACAGGGCTCAGTCCTGGGCCCACTCTTGTTTGGCATCTACTTTTCCAGTACAAGCAAACACAGGAGGGTTATGGCTGACAAAGTTTGCAGATGACTGCAAACTGGGCGCCATAGTAGAAAACACATCTGACACAGATATCCTTCAGAAGGGTCTCACAGAACGGATAACTGGTGCCAGAGCCACGGCCTAAAGTTAAATGCCAAAAATGCATAGTCATACCCTTCGGAAAAACAAGGTTACCCCTAGCTACCAAATAGGTGGCAATCCACTGAGCACAGAAGAAGTTATCAGGGACCTGGGGACCCAGGTTGATAGTAGTCTGTCATTCGACACCCATGTAGCTAAAGTAGTTAGGAAGACCTTCTACATTGCCCACCTTATCATGAAGGGATTCTCATCTAGATCAAGGGAGGTTATAGTCTCCCTTTACTCATCACTCATCAGACCAATGATTGAGTACAATGCCCCATTCGGAATGTATCTGACCCGACACTTGCAGCAGCTGGAGAGGCCACAAAAGTTCCTCACCAAAAGGATAAAGGGTCTCAAAATCTATCCTATGCTGCCCGACTGAAAGAACTCCAGCTCTATTCAGTCGCTTACACTTGCTCAGAGGTGACCTTTGCCTAACATACAAGGCCATGTCAAACCCAGATTTGATGAATATGCTTCACCTCAAAAATCTAGATCCATCAGAGCCACAAGGCGGGAGACTTAAACCTCGACACGGCTATTAATAGGACGTGCTGGAGGGATAGATTCATCACCCAAAGACTCCCTATGCTGTGGAACAAAATCCCGGTACATGTGAGGCAGAGCACCTCGCTGGCCTTGTTCAAGAGAAATCTTGACCAATGGATGGGAGATCGCAAATATACCCCAGGGATTACCTCAGTGTCACTGCTCGACAGAGGCACAGCAAAATAATGGGTATAGTTCCCCATACTAAAGGGGTGGCGTAAGCCACAAAACGATGGGCTAGGCTTGTAAATGCCCTCGGGCAGATAGCCTAGTATGAACCTATGAACCTATGAACCTATTTGCAGAACCTCTCCATACTCTGTGTAGGCACCAGAGGCAGCCCCCATCACCAAACACAACAACAATTACTTATAGCCCACAGACTCATGTGTGCCCATCAAATACAGACAATAGGGTGTTATAACATACCCAACACACCAGTCATAGGTGACTCTATAAGCGGTCACACTGATGTCCCACTCAGCAGGCTACACAAGGCGATAGTCGCTTACATCTAGCTGTCGGGTAACTGGTTCTGCAACATAACCTATGCACCCATGCCACACCTCACCAGGTACAATTTGCCTGTCATTCTCCATGTTAGTGTGACTGCCCTGAGATGTAACTTCCCAGACTACATGTGCAGGGACATGCAATAGCTCTCCGGTCTTGTAGCCGAGAAGGTATCGGCCAAGCCCTAGGGAGCATTCTGCATTCATCCAGACTAGATACCACTGTACAACAACTGACTGTTTCACTTCAACAGTTGCCTATGCTTCTGCTGTCATTCCACAGGCATCCAGTATCTGTCCACTTTGAATGACATGGTCAACAAAACATGATGCTTTGGCACAGATGACCTGCACCTGTCAGCCCTGGGAGTACAGATAACATGTAAGGCTCTTGCTGCCCCTATACTGCCTGTCTTGCACAGTTTCCAAAAACATTCACCATCAGAACGGGAACAGGCAAGCAGAACATGGGGTCATGTGACTCAATGCTTGACATCATCTCTGACGCACGCAGGCAAGGCACTCCTTATAATGGACCACTTCAATATCTCTGCAGTGACTGGGACCTGCCTCTAGGCTCTGCAGAGCACACCTGCACTGACAGGCTATACACAGACCACACCTTTCAGTCATGTAACCTGAACCGGAACACCCACGGCTGAGGTGTGACCATATTTCACTATGTTGTACACACCTCCTGGCTGGTTACTTAGCACAATGCGTCAGAGGTGATCCACGTGCAACTAACTGAGGCCAGAACTGCTATACACATTGTAACATGCTACAGATTCAACAACATACCCCACGGTTACTGGCCCTCATTTCTTGGTGTACTGGACAGTAGGGTTCAGACAGGTACTACTGATGTGCGACTGACACTACCTCACACTTAACTGGGATAGCTACTCATGTACTGACACATTAGGCCAACGCTGTCCAGGATTTATAACCTCCACTTGGCTGGATCAACCCATACACGCCACCACCAAGACCAACAATATCCTAGACATGGACATTACCAACATGTCACTGGTGTTCCACACCTGTCGTTATCCCCTCGTTGGTAGTTTCCGAACATATGCTAATCACCCTTGTTATCCACATCCCGACAACTCACCCTTCACGGCATACTCAGTACAAGATTACTACAACGCCTACTACAGACGTCTTATGACAGCAGTAGTAAACGTCATGACTCCCGTGCAGATGAACAATGCACATACAAATGCTGAAATATACCCCAGTGCACTTCATTAGCAGTTACACGACTGCATGGATCATGCTATTCCAAACAGAGCGAAGATGGTACCCACCAGATAAAGGACGCCACTCTGGGTGTCCAGTTCCATGGACATAATGTACAACAAAAGGTGGAGGCTGTTGCAAAGTGGAGTACAATCCCATGGGTGGGGTAGCTCACTGGTCAGCCTCAGTAGGGCTCTGGGATCCCTTATCACATCCTCCAAACCTAGCTACATAAACATTACTGTGACACATTCCAGGGTGTACCACAAAGCATTATGGAGGTATGTCAGTAGTCAATGGCAATACCCACATCTGCTCTGACATACAACGGTTACTCAGGAACATTACAGAACCGAGTGATGTTGGCAACATCCTGGCAGATGGTTTCAATGCTAACTTTACACCCTCTTACTCCCTACAGGGCCATAATCCATGCAGGAACATTGTGGGGTCCCTGCGGTCACAACTACACAGTTCCAACCTGCACTCTCTAAGGCCTGGAACACAGACTCCATGTGACCGTCCAACATCCCAGGCTGTGATTTACACAAACCTCAGAACGACATGTCTCCCCACTTGGCCACCAGATTCACTAATAGCCTTGTATCAGACATTGTGGCCCCTGAATGGCACACAGCAATATTTATCACACTCCACACAGGTGGCACCACAATGAACCAGAGGGACTATTGCCCTATACCCCTGACTGGACTGTTCTGCAAGGCTATGGGGCACATCATCATGGAAGTCATTCACAGAGACATTGGTGGGCTCCAGACCTTTGATGCCACCCAGGTTGGACTTGTTAGGGCCAGATCATGGCTCCTACACCTGGTGAACTCCTTTGATACAGTTACCAGGGTAGTTGATGATGGTAAAAGGGTCCACACAGCCTACATTGTCCTCTCATTGGCTTTCAGCACCGTTCTCCATTCTGGTATTGACAATATACACATCCACGTGCACATCGACCCCTACGTCTCAGGATGTTATGCAAAGTGGCTCACGGACAGGACCCACACAATGAGGGTAGCATACCGTAGTACCTACTGTATTTCAGTTCACCTGGCATATCACAGTCCTCAGTCTTAGGGCCCCTCATGTTCGGTATATGCTTCCCTGAGGTACAGGCTAGCACAGAGGGACTTTCCCTGACTAGGTTTCCAGACAACTGCATACAAGGTGCCATGATTGATCCACCAGCTGATACAGACGCCCTCCATAAGGGTGTCACTGTGATGGATACCTGATGTCGATAACATGGCCTCAAGCTGCATGACACATGGTGCATGAACATCCCCTTTGGATTACACCAATCACCCACTGACTATCACATAGGCGGTAGTCCCCTACATACATGTGACATTATACAGGATCTTAATACACACGTATGTAGCACCCACTCCTTTGATAACCATATTGCCAATGTGGCGTAGATATCCTTCTACATGGCCACCCTTATCTGTACTGGGTTTGTAGCTGGAACAAAGGCACCCATTGTACCTCTAAACTCCTGATGTATACACACATTCAAGGGTACAACACCCCGTTTAGGGTGTACCTTACAGAACAGCAACGGCTTTACATACCACAACATTAACACACCATGAGTATTATTGAGCTGCGAAGGTTGACGTATGCGGCAGAACTACGGACACCACGACTGTACACATTTGCATACTGCATACTCAGGGGTGACCTCTGCTGAACATACAGGGCCCATGTACACAACAATATTCATGGATATACTACACATAAGCGACATAAGCAAAAGCCATTGAGAGCAACATGCTCGTGGATATGTGCACAAATGCAACGATGAGCGGGATGTTCTTGAGGGTTACATTCCCAAACCAGACACTCATCATACTTTGGAACATGATTCCTATGTACATCATGCAGGACACTCAGTAGCACTGTTTATGAGATACCTCACTTGGTGGATGGGAGACACACATGTACGCCAAGGATCACTGCAGTGGCTGTACTGTGGAGAGGTGCAGGTAACACATGGCTCTGCTGTTCACAGACAGGACACTACCCTAGAGAGGTGCCGCCAGTGTAAACACTGTAGTTGGGCTTACACATAGACTTGCCAGACAGCATAATACCTCACTATGAACCTGTGAAGCTATTACATGTCCTTTGTGTATGGTTAATTGAGTAGCTCTTCCATTTCGATTAGCTATCATGCTGTTACAGTGCCCCATGACTACAAGCCATATGTATCCTGTTATTGTGTACTGTACATGCCAATAGACAATACCTTTTGTTTGCATGATATAACTATTATGCTGTGTAGAATATCTGACATATCTACCTACAATACTGTACATTACACATATTTTACATATTATCCCATAATGCAAAGCATACTTGCACAGCAGGACCACCTTAGGCATGTTAATGTCATTATATGCCCTTACACATACCTACTGTGACAGTTATATCAACATATACTATCCCCTGCTATGGCACTTACTTGTTGGACATACCCTACCACTGACGGCGGGTGGTGTGGAATTGTTCTGTTTAAAGCCCTCATGTAGCATCCCTTGTGGTGCCTGTGATGTTTTCCTTGTGGCCCACAGCAGGACACACAGTTTCTACAAGCGTTACTATACTCAGCAAGACATCACTACATAATACCTTTTCCCACTTTATGCATTGTGGACACTTTTAATTAATACAAAACAGGCTATACATACACTAACATACTGAGTGTTTTACATACCTTGTTAGCATTTCAAACTTTCGTACATATCTCTCTTACACCTTTACTGTTTAAACAGTTCTATGGTATGAGCATATGGTTTGAATATCTGGCAAGTCATCCTTATATACGTCGATACCTGTAACATGTGGTTTCCTGCCACCAATTGGTGTTCCTGAGTAAATTATTACATGCAATTACACAGCAACAGTGGGGTATAATTGAATTCTCCACTTGGGCATTGCCCTTTTGCCCTACCTTCGGGGAGATGGCCTGTATGTGTTTTGTTGTGTGGAATTGCAACTGCAATTTGTAGAGACATGGATATTTTGGATTCATGTCCCCCGTGGATTGTGTGTGATGGCTAGAGTATGTGGTTCTACATGTGAGTGTACCTGTCATCTCAACCGTCTGATAAGGGACTATTGCAAACAAAACCTGTAACATCGCCGTCTGTTCCATTATACAACAGCTATGATTTCACATAGCGCCTTTACAAATGTGTTTCACACAAGGTATGTTAACGCTTCTGCAGATGTAATTGAGTGAGTGGATGTTTGTGATGTTATTGCAGTCTGTATTGCTATTGTTTCGTGTGTGGGAGATGTAGGTGGGTGTACATAGCATATACAGGTTTGTGGGGACTGCATTTCTACTTATTCCATATATGTGTGTGGGCTCCTTCCCTAATTGAAGACCTATCATTTAGTAGACTGAAACTATGGTTGTTACGGGCTTATACACTAGGCTGTTGTTAATTGGTTTCTATATAGTATGCAGGTGAGGTTGATACTTCCATATCTCCGGAAATACAGCGATATGTAAAGGAATGTTACTAAATGACAGCTGTCCCGTGTATTTCTGTCACAGATATTTGCACTCATTGCAGCTGTGTTGGTGAATGAACCTCTTTGGCATGGGTTGCCACCTTTTCAAATGGCCATAGTGGGACATTTGCAGGACACACATCAGTGTTTACAGGCCGACACATACCCACGGTCAGTACACAGGTTAGCACATACTTTTATCCTGAATACATACTTATTCTTGTAGCACTTTAGCTACTTATCATGTTTCATGTAACATTTACGTTTTTTTTAGATACAGGCATAACTATTTAATGCAGCTATTACATAATATATGGGACATAATTATGTCCAACAATCTCCGACATTTGCCCTTTTTAATATTTTTTGTCAGGACACAACTGCCCAGGGAAGGGCTGTCCCTCTTAAAGTGGGACAGGTGGTAACTGTATGCCTACGGCTAGCTATAACCACACCTGCCATAATGATCTACCTCCGAGTTAGCACTAACAGACACATGATGCAAACACACACACACACACACACACACACACATTACAGTCCCATGGAAATGCACACAGCACCCTCAACACACACATACACAGACTACGGCAATCACAAACACAGTTGAACACAGTACCTATGTGGACTGCAAAACCGGCAACTATAACTAAATGTCCCTTAATATCGTGATAATATTACATATGGTTCTAGTGTTCTGGTACTGTGTTCTTTCAGTCTTTCACCCTCATGATTATGCATGTCAGTATGTGACACATTCCATAGTTGGCAGTATCCTATTTATTTTTACCTCCATGGTCGTGTACATGTTGTTGACCTATCTACATATTTGCAGATATAGGTGAATCCGTATATATCAACATATATCTCTCTATCACCCTTTCTATCTCTGTTATGTATATGTATATATATATATATATATATATATATATATATATATATATATATATATATATATATATATACACACACACACACACACACACACACACACACACACACACATATATATATATATATATATATATCTATATATAAAACAGAGAGAGTGACAGGCAGAATACACCTTTCATTGTGTACATGTCAGTGTATACTGTTACCTAGACTCCGCACATTTGTGTTTGAACCTGTCACATTACACACCGGCTGTTGGTACATCTTTGGTAGCTTAGTGTTAGGTGATTGTGTACATGATTGCGTGTTCTACTCTTGGCAGTGGTCATTTTACCCTTCAGAGCAGGCACTATTAGTACAGGGGTGAATAATGCTGGTTTCACCTGTTCTGGACATCATTGACCGTGATCTGCGCGATATTCAGAGAAGTTTAGCCCTGTTTTGTGGATATCCGTATAGTCATATTTAAATGACACTTACCAGCACTGGGCAATGCATATTCCCGCTAACATGTGCTAAACATGATCTGATGACCTGCATCCAACATGCATTATTCGTGCCTTTGGGATTACGTTACATCCCTTGCAGGACATGGGACTGAGAACATGCATGACAGTCACTGCATTTACCACTTGGGCATCTGGGATTTGTATACGTGTTATGGCGTTTTGTATGTGGACTGTACTATGGCTGTTACTCCATACTGCGATCAAATGGGTAACTCAGTTAGTTTACATATGGATGAGACCTATTAATGGTATGTCCAAGTGATGTTTAATGTATGTGCTCCAGCATTGGGTATGTATGTCACAGTGAACCACATACTATAATGTGCTACACCTTCACACAACCATAGGTGGAGCATGCTGGGGTGACAGATACCTGTCATGGGTACACCCCATACTTTGCCACTACATCCATGATTACATTATATGGAGCCCCTCATTAACGCACCAGGGAATCCATGCAGAATGTGTGGGGAACAGTGATTACACACATGGATCCCGCAATTGGCTTTGCTCCACTGAACAACAGTTGATTACTCAATGTGGTGGTGACAGCAGACACTGTTTGCTTCAATTGATGAATGGCCTCTGACAATCGTGCATGTACCTGCCGATGTACCTAGGAACCTATACACACAGTACCAACATATGCTGATAGGTGTGTGTACTGTTCAGGTGTTGACATTCCTTGTTTCAATAGCTGTTGTGTGTACAATGGTTGAGGGCTGCCTATGTAGGATTCACACAGTAGGCCACCTATACATTACAATTTACAGGTGGTCATATGTGTGCGCCCTACATTTTACTGTGTGTGCAGGTGGAGAGGTGTGTCAGTCCATAGGGGCCTACACTGTCAGAGTATGTGCTATATGTTCCCTCTTTGCCAAGGCATAGGCATATTGGGCACACCTCCATCTGCCTACTGGGGCTGGCACAGGGTTTTCGTGGTCTGAATCCCTCTGTGACTGTGATGGCCTTGGCAATTGCAGTGGGCTGTGAGGGCCTTCACCATTTTGTCCCTGCTGCAGCTGTTTCTGCAGGATCATATTATGTAGCATGGCACATACTATGAGGATGTGGGCACACGTGCCTGGAGAGTACAGCAAGGCTCCACCAGATATGTCCAAGCAACAGAACCATGATTTCAGCATCCCGAATACACTCTCTATACTGATTCTGGTTTGTGCGTGTGCCTCATTATGGTGTTCTTGCATGGGTGTGTGTGCATTTCTGATGGAAGTCATCATCCACGGCTCCAGTGCATAGCCAGCATCCCCCACAAGGTGGCCATGTGGGATGTCCTCCCTGACAAATACCTGATACAGTTGTGAGGCATACCAGATGTGGGAGTCATGGTAGCTTCCAGGGCTGCCAGCAAACACATCCATGATTATGCCCTGGGCATTGCACACGACTCGGCAGTTGATGAAGTGGTATCCCTTGTGGTTTATGTAGTGCCTACCATGCTCACCAGGTGGTGACTTGATATGTATGTGCGTGCAGTCTATCTCACCCAGTACCTCTGGGTAGTGTGCCACATGGTGGAAGAGACGCATATTGCTGGCTACTCCTCCTGAGTTCGGGGGAAGTATATATGCTCATTGGCATGTGGTAACATGGCATCCAGGAACTGGTGTAGTACCCTGGATGCTGATGCCTGTGAGATCCCCATTATATCTCCAGTTGGCCTTTGAATGGTACCTGGGGCTAGTATTTGCAAGCTTACACATACCTTCATGTCCACTGGGATGGGTTCCCCTCTGTTGTTTCTGGATCTCTGGCGTGGCCGGCACAGCTCAACTATTTGCTGTAAGATGTCCCTGTCCACCCTGTAACGCTCTACTATCTCCAGATCATGTAGCCCCTGGTAGGTTACCCTTGGTCTGAACACTCTTCTCCTCCTCAGGGGCCTGCAGTGGTTGTCAGCATCATCCTCCACAACACTGTCAGTCTCTAACACATGGTGATGAATCACAGCTATGGCAGCTCCCAACATGTACATTGTTAAAGTTCCCCGTATGTTTACACCTATGGTACAGTGTTTGGGAATACACAGATGTGTGTGGGGTGCTTTCACGCTTTATACTTTTGTGCTGTGAACACCGATGATGTCATAGGGTGTGTATGTACAATCGTAGCTACAGGGTATCTTATGTGTTTTACGACAGGAACTACTATTGTGGTGCCTTTGGTGTTCAATTACATTTGGCTGCCGTGGATTACCTCTTGCCCTTCCCTTTACATTTCTTCATGTTTCACCTCCCATTTTCTGGTATACATCCAGCAGCCTGCTTTCATTTGTACTTTCCTGCACCTGGCTTATCTTGCGTAATGTGTTCTATGGCCGGTCTACTGCAGGTTTGCTTTGCTCTGTTATGACAGTTCTCTTTTCTTTGCAATCTGACACCTCCCCTATCCTGTTTTGCAGGTTTCTGCGAGCAGACTTGTCTGCTGCCATCGATTGCCCACTGTGAGTTAATAGATGTTAATTGCTCAGTTGTACTCCAATTACCCTACTGCAGCATTTCCTTATTTTCTTCCCCTGACCTTCCTGTTTGAGTTATGGTGCGCGGCGCGTGCATCCGCTTACTGGGTTTTGGGCACGTTTTCCTCCCCGTACACATGTGCTTTCGGGCACCATATGTGCTCTCAGCTAAACGATGCTATACCTGCCTCCCCACCCCTGTCCTGCGGCTTTGCTTAGCAATGGCCAGGCCAGATTTGCATTGCTCTAATGTGCTTACAGCTACGGTGGCACACCCCACTGCTGATGTCATGTATACCTCTAAGCTACTCCTCAGTGTTGTAGCGCTGCGCCGTATGGTATATCCTTAGTCCGGCGGGACATTTGTGATTCACTATTGCCTGCCTCATTTGCATGGCATTGACTACTAATTCCTAGTTACCACGCCAAACACTGTCACAGACCCTTAGCAACCCTTGCAGCTTGGTTGTGGTGTACCATGCATACCATTGAGTATTATGGTGAAATCATGATTTTTATTACATTGCGATTTTATGACATTTGTATATATTTTCTTTGTGTTCCCATTTGTGCACACATGCCCTGCGGTTGTACTTTACATTACTGTGGACTTGACATTAAATGTTGTTTTTTAGGCATTGTGCATCTTTTCTTATGCCATTGGCTGTATATTTAGCCATTGGCATATGTTAACTTTGTAATACATGAGTCTGGTCTGCTTTCATAGCTCCGATGTTCTGTTTGGAAAAATGTAAACCATGTTTTTTGGTATACATTTCTGTGGGCTTATGCTACGTCTGCACCACTTCATGAATCACTATGTACCTTCATTTGCATGGTGCGGCACTGCGCATGGGGTGATTAGCATACCTAAGCCGAGGGCTGCGCAGATCTGGCATATGCCGGTAGTGCACATGGAATTGGATCATACCTGGATCACTCGGTGGCCATGCTTGGCATTATACCACCTACGCAAGCTTCATGAATCCCGGGGTGGGAGTATAAGACTTGTATAAGTGGAGTACAGTTGAATACAAATAAACAAGATTAGCCTTCTCTCTTTTACTTCTAGCTGTGAAGAAATTCTGTATAGCTCCCAACAGAAGAAGAGAAGAGCAAAGAGGGTGGTGAAATCTTCTGGTAAGAGTAATAGGTGCTCATAAGATATTTAGTACTTAACTAAGCAAAGCATACCTCTCAACCTCTTAAAACAAGAAATTTAGACAAGACCATAAATAAAAGTGGGTCAAATGCCAAAAATAGGGACAATTTTTAAATATTGCCCTTACAAAGATGGAAAGTGAATAGAATAACAGGTTTTGCATTAACATGAATTTTCTGACGGGTATGAAGTCTGACGGTCTATATTACATTATTGAGAGTTCATTTCAGTGAACGTTCACATAAGCGAAAATGCTGAAAATCAAAATTCTTATTGTGGGGGGCTGTGCCCACACCCCCCCCCATTAACTATATATTCCAAGTCCGAGATCGCACAACAGTGAGGAAAGGGCAAATATCCCACTCCTCACTGTACCACGACCGCACAAACACCCTTTCGATTTTCAGCATTTTCGCTCATGTGAGCGTTCGCTGAAATGTACTTTTGATAATGTGATATAGACCCAAAGTGTGAAAATGTCAGTCATTATTTTCAACTTCAGTCTTTAATAATTTGCCACTAATTTGTCAGAAAAACACAATTTTATGAAAAAAAAAAAACAGACCAAAAATATGGATTAAAATCTGGGCATTCTGCGAAAATCTGTACAGTTACCAACAAAAAGCAATGAATAAACAACTGATTTTATTAAAATACAAACACAAAATGCAAAGCTTTTGAGCAAAGCTGTTTCTCAATGCATAAAAATTGGCAAGTCAGTGAACTCTTTTATACAACAAATTATCCAATAAGGTACGAAATTGGTCACGTGATTGTACTTAATCAGTAGAAGTTGAATTTCTTGCTTTTTGTTGCTTGTTGTTTTGGATTGTGCAAAGGAATACCTCGGTTCCTGGACATGGTTTTGTTTTTTGCTAAAATCTGTACAGTTGAAAGGTATGAAGCAAAGTACAAATTATTACACATAGTTCATGGTAGCATCAGCAGTAGTATAGCAATGTTTTTAAATGTGATTTCAGTGGTAATCCTGCAAACAACTGTTGTTATACCTTTGCAGCTGAGAGAAATGCAAATGACAGGAACAAATCAAGGAAAATGTGTCACTGTCATTTTTAACCGTGATTAACTGCAGTACTTAGTGAGTTTTTCATGTTTGATGTCTGTGTACTTTACAATGTGTTTGAAAATGAAAAGTTAAAGCTCAAAACCCTTCCAAAAGAAAAAAAAAATCTTTCACCATTTCAATTCATCACAAATATGCATAAGCACTACTCTTACACATTTGCCCAAGTTCAATAATTCATTAGGCACTTCCCCAATCACCACCCCTCACCTGTATGCATAAACATTTCCCATACAAAGCTGCACTTCAATAAAAATATTTTTCTAAGTAATTTCTTGAGTTGCTACCCTGCATTACAACAGCATCATGTGGATTTATTGTGCTTTTTCTATTTTGTCTCTCTCCAACTATTTTTTCTTCCATTTTTTTTTTACTTATTTTTACTTATGAATTTCTTTTTCCTTTCTTGTTTTGCTTCTCTCCCATTTTAATTTTAGGTTCAAATCCTTCAGGAGCAGACCAGGCACATACTGCCCAGGCTAAGGAGAAATCATCCTCTGCCCATTCGGGGATGTCTTCTAAATTTGGAGTGCAGGCACCAGTCCTACAGCTGTGCAGCACATCACAGCCTGGCAAGCCTCACTGAATGGGGACTATGGAGTTTCATAGGGGAAATACTGGAAGAGGTAGTACACAGGAGAATTATGCACATCAAATCCTTCCTTCAGTGTGTAGAAGCCACATGCCCAGTTAGTGCCAACCACTGTGCCAACACATGCCCCTACACCCACAAAATTGGAAACTTCCACTGCAACACCATCTGGCAGTAGACATGTTTGAGGCTCTGTAAACAGGGTAAACAGTTGGGAAGTCCTCAGCCATTCTTCCTTTACCATTTCTCCTTTACCCTCTTCTCTATTTCCCACCCATACTACCCTCTTACAAAAAAAAAACATTTTTTTGAAAAATACTGTGGTCCATAAAACATAGTGCCCATCCTCTGCCACCTCCTCCAGCTGAAGCCATCTTAATATTTATCTCTCTGTTTTGTTTCTCCTTTTTCAGTCTTTACAATCACCTCATTTCTTTTCTTTAATGAAACCATCAGGGTTTCTATAAAAGGATACCCTTAAATTAAACAGTTCTAACCGCTATACTTTTTGAAAAAAACAAAAGAAAAAAAAAACACTTTTTGTTGCAGTGCAGTCTGCAGCTTTGCTATACTTCTTTTAGCATGACTGTACTCAGCCTTGATTGCCCACAATATGCCAAGGCACATACCATTTATGATTTTGCGAAATACTCTGTACATACAAAAAGACACAGTAACATGTTTACAAATAATGGGTGTGATTACAGAAATTGCTTCACTTTTCCATAGTCAATGCAACTACATCATGCTGACCTTATTTATATGTCCACTTAGCTCCTCTGTCTACAAATGTGTTCTGCACACTTGCACAGCACTGGACTAAGAATATTGCCGATAGTTTGTACATACAGCGAATGTATGCATTTCCATTCTGCACAAATTCAGTCTCTGCAACAAGTAGTCTTTAAATAAGACTTGGGGAAGCAGTAAGTAATCATATGTTGAGGAAGGTAGCTTTACAAAGGAACCAAGTTTCTTTTCAGTTATGGCTGAAGTACTTTAATTTGTATTTAACATCTGACAAAACTGAAAAACAGCATTAGAATTTACTACAGTGATGCATGCCAATAGCAATAAGGAATTAAACAAAAAGACAAGCTATTTTAAAGCAGTGGATTAATAAAAAGTAAGTCTTGACTCTTAGGAAATTGGTTCGTTATTCTTAGACCCCATTGAAAAGCAATAGGCATCTCTAAGGAATTGCTTTTAACTCTTTTTTTCCTGAAAAAAATATTGAAAATATTAACAGCAAAGCAGTAATGTATAACATCAGAATTATATAGAGTTATATGACTAACAGAACAACAAAAAGAACAGGTATTAACAAAATCAACTAAAACAACTATTTTCAAAGGTATCTACTATACAGCAAGATTTCTAAAAAATGCACACACAAAATCAAATGCTGACTATAATTATTTAAGTATCAAAGATTGTTTTCAAGCAGTTCTTTAAATTTCATACAAAAGTTATATGAAGAGGTGACTCTGGAAGTTCTTGTTTTGCTCATGATAAGCTCAAGTTGACATACTTCAGTTGCAATGTTTACGAATTCTTTTATAGTTGAAGTAGACTCATTTTCAAATTTTTGGTAATAACTTTCCTTGCTATTGTTAGAATACTTCATAAAAGAGGGTATTTTATTCTTGTGACACATGTAGGAAATGGCACATTTAATAAAATTAGAGACATTTATGTTATCCGGATATGGCTTAAGCCTTATACAGTCAAAAAACAGATGTTGCCAGTTAGCTTTAATATTAATTTTACATTTCCAACAACTTATTTTTTTCTATATATTAATTCAGTTTTGTGTGGCATAATGAAGGTTCTGCATATGAACTTACAAGGGAATATCCTCCATTTAATGAGGACATAGTTTGTTTTGACGATAACAGTATTACTTTTTTGTCAGCTTCCCTTGAGGAATTATTGTTAATAATTCTAAAATAATCCCAATAGTTTTTTCCCCATAGTATTTTGTTGAGTTTTTAATCACTTTATATATATTAGATAGAAATCCTTTCCTATTATATTCTGGCATATTAGGATAAGTAAGAAAGCAATACATTTAGGGAATTAATTTCTCACTGTTGGTTGCATTAAATTAATCATAAGTTCAACTGACAGCCTACAATTTTGAATTTCTAGCCATATAGCTTTGTTTAAATCAAACTTATCTATAATGTGATCAATAGATTGTACTATCCCATTTTCCAACAACTGATACAAGTATATCCATTTTTTCCCTTAAATGTAATCATTGTTGTTAGGTTGAAAGTATTTATGTTATTTTGAGTGTAAGCTATGGGAAATTGTAAAGACAAAAAACATGCTTTGTAGTCTGGGTTCTTGTAAATAAAGTTGTTAAAGGTGACTAATATCGTGTTAATGTAATAGGAATCAATTGGTTTATTTTTGCTTTCTGAGAAATAGTTTTTAATAGCTATTAAAAATTATTGATTAATATTCTAGAATGAAGTGATTTTTATCAATTGATTAGATTATAACTAAGTATTTAATTGAATCTCTTTCCAGTCAGCATTATAATTGTTATTTAACCAAGAAATTATTGTCTTAATAATTGACGGTAACACATATATTTCTAAATCTGGAACTCCAATACCACCCTATACCCATTCTCTAATGTGATGTTTTAAAGCCAGGCTAGGATTATTAGGATACCAGAAGATTCCCTTGAACAAATAATTATATTCTTTTATAATATCTTTTGGGGGAGGAAGAGCTTAAGATTGTACTATAGATAAAATTGTAGGAAGAATAACAATTTTAATCAAAGAAAGTCTCTCTTCCATAGTAAAAAAAAAGTATTCCATTTATTAAGAATATGTTTTACAGAGTTCAAATTATTATTGTAATTATGAATTATTATATTTTAACATAATCTGTTATTTATTATCTTCTATACAGTATTTATAAAAATCCTTATCTATTTTATCAGTGTTATAATTTAAAAGCAATATTTTAGTTTTACTTTCATTGAAACTAAGTCCTGATTTCTTCTGGAATGGTTCTATTGCACTAAAAACAGCAATAAGAGAAGAATTACAATCATTCAATGTTAAGAGGATATCATCTGCAAAGAACTGTCTTTTGGTGGTTAGATTATTGTGAATTTGTATGCATTTAATGTCCATATTTGATCTTATATATCATAATAGTAGA
Organism: Protopterus annectens; assembly: GCF_019279795.1. Classification (NCBI taxonomy): domain Eukaryota; kingdom Metazoa; phylum Chordata; order Ceratodontiformes; family Protopteridae; genus Protopterus; species Protopterus annectens. The sequence goes on from NC_056737.1 coordinate 1,897,402,586, forward strand.
TACAAGATGTAAGTTAAATAAAGCCTACTGTCTACCTTGGAAGGTATGCAAGGTACAAAAACTTGTCTAACCATATATGTTGAGATTATCAAAAAGGAATACTTATTTTTTGTCTAGCAGATAAAATACAAATAAAAGCAACACATAAGCTTGATCTTTATGCTGTTCTGCACATACAATTTGACTATGTAGAGAAAGGTCCTTCAATACAGTCTTAAAATTATAGATTTTTAAAAATAACCTAAGATTATACGAAAATAGGTTGCAGAACTTGATTTTCTAATTTAAGTAACATGTATCTACACAGCATCATAACCAGGTCAATAGATTGTGACCTGTGAAGTTTTCACTAAATATTTTTTTTTTATTATTTCAAATAAGATGTCTTAAACATTACATGAAATAAAGATAAATAACATATTTACAATTCTAAAAAAATACTAACTTCAAACCATTATATAACTATTTACATTGGTGTCTATGCAAATAACATTGAAATTCTATATTATATAAAGTTAGAAACATAATATGATATATCTTCTTTGATATTTTCAAGTATTTCCAGTACTTTCATCCAAGAGTAATAGTAAGAAGTAGATCTTTTAGTTCTGTTCTTCACTGTTAATATTTCCATGTGAGAAACTGTTGTTGTTAAAGTCTCAAATTCCTTGAACGTAGGCGAAGCCTCATTTTTCCAGTGTATAGTTATGATTTTACGTGAAATTGCCAATAGTGACCATAGAATTTTAGTGTCTTTTTTTGGTACACAGTTTGGAATAGGAGAGTTGAATAAAATTAAAGACTTTGTTAATTGAAAATTATCATTATAAACAGTCTGAAAAAATAATTAATGGATTTCCAGTACATATTGAGACATATACATTCATAAAAACATGCTGCCAATCTGCTTTTATCTTGGTATGGCATCTCCAACATTGATCTTCAATAGAATACATTTTGGCTAACCTATGTGGTGTATAGAAACTTCTATGTAGATATCTCCAAGTGAATAATTGCCAGTATTTTGATAATGTAGAAAATTTGGAAGATTTTAGAATATTTCTTTTTCTTCTTCAACTGGAGGATGGTTGTTTATTAAAGTATAATAATCCCAGTATGATTTTTCATGATAGTTTTTGTTTTTTAACAATTTTATAGATATTAGACAAATAACCTGTACCCTGATAAGGCTGTTTTGTGATAAGAATAAGGTATTCAATGAGTTTTGGAGCTTCATGTCTAACTGAAGGTTGCATTTGTTCTATTTTATTTATAAGAAAATGCCTTAGATTTTGTAAAACAGCCAATTGTCTTTATTTATATTATAATTATAAATTATCTGTTCCTTTGTTAGAATTTTCCCTTTCTCTATAAGTTGATGCCAAAAGAGTAATGTTTCTTCTTTAAGTATATTTATTTTAGATATTTGGAATGTATCTAGAATATTTGATGTAAAAGCTATAGGGAAAATAAGAAAAATCCAAGAATTAATATTTGGTATTTTGTTTATATATGTTCTGAACACTGAAAGTGTAGAGCTTACATAGTTTGATGGCAATTTATTAATATTATTTCTTTTCCTAAAAATAATCTTTTAACATCCATATAAGGGGTGATGGTATTACTGTTAAGTTGTCTTGTATGTGATTATAATTGATTTCTATGTAAATCTGCTCATGGGCTTGTTTCCATATAGGTGTGTATGAATTATTTAACCATAGTGTTATGTTTTTAATAACAGATGAGGTAATATATAAATCAATATCCGTAAATTAATTCCACCATCTTCCCAATCTGGCAAATGTTTATTTAAGGCTATACGGGGTTTATTTGGAAACCATAGAAAATTTAAAATTAGTTTATTGTATCTTTGAATAATATATTTGGGAGGTGGCAATGAAAAATTTTGTATTAAGTATAATATTTTGGGAAATATGTTTATTTTAATAAGATATAATCTGTCTGCTGTTGAAAAGATATATTTATTCCAGTAACCAATTGTTTGTTCTATTTTGTCTAGTATTTTATTATAGTTAAATATTAGAGAATCTGTTAATTCATTGAGTAGATTTATTCCCAGATATAATAATTTACTTTCTGTTACTATTTATTTGGAAAATCTTTTGTTTATATTATTATTTTTTTACAATTACAGGGCATAATTTTAGTTTTGTTTTCATTAAATTTTAAGCCTGAAATATTTTGAAATTTATTCATGGAGTTAAATAGAGCATTCAAAGACTCATTTGCATCTGAGAGAGTTAATAGTATGTCATCAGCAAAGAGTTGGATTTTAAGGTTTAACATTTTATTAATACAAATGCCCTTTATGTTATTGTTTGATCTGATTTGATTTGCAAAGGGTTCTATGAGTAATGCAAATAACAATGGTGATAAAGGGCAACCTTGTTTAGTTCCCTTTTTTATTGTTATAGGGCCTGATCTATATGATCCCAGTTTAACATATGCAGTAGATTTTTCATATAGTATTTGGATAAGATTATTAAAATTAGAAGGAAAGTTATATTCTTTTAAAACTAGTGAAAGAAAGTTCCAGTTAACCGAATCAAAAGCTTTATTAATATCTAATGAGATTACATTTAAATTTAGGACTTTATGTTTGCTATAATCTATTAATGTTAGTATTCTTTTAATATTATCTGAAGTATTTCTTCCGTTAATAAACCTGTTTGATCTTTGTGAATTAAGAAAGGAAGAAAGTGTTTGATCCTATCTGCGTATACAGCCATAAACATCTTGTAGTCTATATTGAGTAATGATATTGGCCTATATGAGGAACACTGTTTTTCATCTTTATCTGGTTTGATAATTGGGGATATCAATGAATATTTCCAAGAGGGTGGTATATTCAAATCTTTATTGGCTATATCATATACTTTTAATAATAAAGATATGGCTTGATTGGGTATTAATTTATACATTTCTGGTAGCATATTGTCTGGGCCAGGTGCTTTATTTGTCTTGAGCTTTTTAATTTGTGATTTTAATTCTGTCATATTGATTGGTTTGTTTATAATGTCTATTTGTTCTTGTGTTAATTTAATATGAATATTGTTTTCTAAGTATTTTTTATATCCTTAGTAGGTGTATATTGAGTATTTATGGAATTATCAATGTTAAATTGGAGTCTGAATGCTTCTAAAATATCATTTAGTTCCGTAACTCTTTTGTTAGTATTGGGAATAAATATTTCTTTTATTTGCTTAGATTTAATTATTTTTTTTGTTCTATTAGTTAAGTATCTCAGGTGTGCTGAATTAGTAGAGTATGAGTTTATTTTTATCTTTTCTAAGTTAATCATAATCTTATGGTGTAGCAATTCTGTATACTTCTTATTGATTTGTGTAAGTTCTTGAACTTGAGTAGCATTACCCTTTTGTATTTCCAGTTTCAATTTATCTGCTTTGTTTTGTAAGTCTAGCATATCTTTATTCCATAACTTCCTTTTATTTATGTACCAGGATAATATTTTCCCATATGTAACTGCTTTTAATGAATCCCAGACATATATTTCTGAAATATCTTCTGTGTAATTTATTTCTAGAAAGTTTTTGATTGTTTCTTCATAAAATTCTTTGAAATCTCTCAATTTTGTGATATAGGAAGGTATCCTAGTAATGGGATTTGAATAAAATGGTGTAAGCTCTATCTCAAAGACTATGGTATTATGATCAGATAAAGGACAATTTATGATTTTGACTTTGTCAATTTTTGTTATTAGGTAATTGGCAACATATATTCTATCAATTCTAGAGTTAGTTTTATATCTATGAGAATAAAATGTGAAGATTAGTGAGTCTGGTTCTGCAAATTCATTTATATCTTTTAAATACAATGTATCTATAAATTGTGATAGTGCTTTAGAGATGGGTTGTTTTCTTCTTTTGGATTTAGAATCTGTATCTTTTTCATTCATTATACAGTTGAAGTCTCCTGCCAATATCAGGCTACCCTTAGTTAAATGAATTATCTCTTCAAAATGCTGTTTAACTGTTTTTAATCCTAGTCCTGGGATCCAATATAGATTTACTAACGTATAGATTCTCTTATTTAACTCTATTGAAACTAGACAAAACATACCTGATGTATCTTGATGAGTAGTAATTATTTTAGGTGTTATAGTTGAGTTGCGAAGTAGTATAGCTACTCCTCTTTTTTGTTTTGTATTGAGAGTTTATTAGTACTGTGTAATTATTAATATTTAAGTTGTTTATATCTCTATCTAATAAGTGTGTCTCTTGTAAAAAGACTATTTGTGGTTTATGTAAGTTTATGTACTTGAATAGGCTTCTCCTTTTATTATTATTATTTAGACCATTAACATTTATGGATAAACATTTCATTTCCTAGTTTTGAGTTTGTTTTATGTGTGAGTTTATGTAAATATTGTTTATTCTTAGTTCCATCTTGGATACAGTATTCAAAAAGTTTCTCTTGTATGATTTTTGCATGTTTCTGAGTGACACCAAAGTGATAGAATAAAAAAAAAAAACAAAGAACTTCCAAACTTGTAATTCTTAACCTTAAAAACCATTCCCTATTGCTATGAGGTAATATACCTCTTCGTTTGGTTAGTGAATCTAACCAAACAAACTTTCTACCCTCACAAATAATATTTGGATCAGTTTCTCTTATCCTCTTAGTTTTAAATAAAGATAATTGAATAATATATATTAAGATAATCTAATCAGCTAAAATATATACATATATTCTTTACTCATCTTATTGTAATTCAATAATACTTACTTCTAAGCAGGTTTCAAAAAGGTACAAATATTTTGATTAAGGTAGTATCATTTCAAAATAATTTAGGGTATTAATAAACATCATGTTAAAATCTATAACTGTATATTTCATACATCTGTTGAAAACTATTTACTGACATTACTGTATAATACAGTACCATTGTTGTGCAATTGTTTTAGACTACTCAAGTCCGAAACCAGTGTTTAAATTAATATTTGCAAAGTCATATTGGAATAAAAACATGAATAGTTCTGAAACCACATCATATTTCATGTTTAACATAAACTGAAATGCGATACAATGTATAAGTATATTAATATTTCTTTAGTAGACATTAAATATGTTCCTCTGATTGCATTTTTCAGCTTTTCAATGACAATTCCCATGGCTGGAGACACCAAGATCACAATTTAGACAGCTCCCTTATCCAAGAGACCACTCATAATGTTGTTACCTGATTGAGTGTCTTGTTGCCAACACTTCCATCAACCCTCAGAGGGACCCTGCACAATGAAAACTGACACAGTACAGAGGTAAAACTGCAGCGCACTTCACCACACCCTCAAAGCAAACATCTATGTATATCACACATCAACTCCCACAGCTTAGACTGACACCCAACCAGTGCGTCTATCTGCTGACAACAAGTGCTGGAGATACAATCCTGACCTACTCAACACCAGTAATTCAATCCTATGACTGAACAAAAGTATACTGGAGAACACATCTAAACAATGGAAGCTGCCAAGATTCAAACCACCATGTACGAAAATATTACAGGCCAAAATTCCCAACCCATTTTGCAGCAAAGAGACAAAACATATTCAAACCATGGGGTAACACCTTTACCACATCAGAAATGTGTCCAAGAAGCTTGTTTTTCCTCCAACATCAGAGGACAGCCACGATGATCCATGCACTGCAAGAGTACCATTTTATCCTGGCAATTGCTTCACGACTGTATATAGAAACATTTAATCCAAATCATTAACTGGCACCACAACAATATTTCTCAGAAAAGTTGTTTTACAGCCAATGACCAGACAGAACGCATCATTGAGAGGATACATTTATCAAATGTCAAGTGCCACAGCCATAATACAAGTGTCTCCTCAAATCAATCCCCAACGAATTTACTGTCCACCAAACTTGCAGACCAATACTGGCATCCTTTCATGCAGTCACATTGAAACACAAAAATACAGGTCCGCTGATCAGGAACAACCAGGCTCTCAACTGCCAGACAACACACCCGTCTGCAGAAAGGTCCAAGAATCATAGTTGCATTGTCAAGCATCCTTGTCCACACTAACAGTAACATGATATACCCGCATACACTAGTATTGTGTCATTCTTGATAATGTAAAAAGCCAGGCAATATTATAAGAAGGGTGAAGCCACAGCCAGGCAACATAACAAGAAGAGCACAGCCGCAGTCACCATTCAGATGAGCAAACGGGAACAGCATGAGCCATCTAAGGAAGGATAGCCCATTGAGTACCTGCCACAATGCATGCCCATAATGCATGGCAACCCAGTAACAAATTAGGGTGTGGGCTAAGCCTCTCCCCTTCCACTCAAATCAGATCCAACACAATATGTGTGTAGAACACAGATGCTTCGACAAAGCCCAAAGCCACATGGGATATAAACATTGTATAATTGACACACCGGGTCAAATCCACTGTTGTTATGTTACTCATTATAGTTGCCTATACAATCATTGCTTCCACTTTCTCCATCTAGTATACCATACCGCCATCTAAATGTTTGATTTGCCAAATGCACATCCAACCTTCTTGCTGCATCCCACCTGCCCACCCGAGGGCATACCTTGGCAGCAGGACATCAGTAATATTCTGCAGGAGCACCAGCGTGGGAAATGGCAACCCTCCCCAAAACAAACCTGTCAGTTGCTTGACATTTACTAGTTTCTTTAGAGAATTTGTAAAACAGCAGTGATTTTATTTGCTGATGATTAATTTCTGCTTTTTAAACTCTGCTGTATAAAACATAGTAAGGGATAGCTAAAATGTCTGGAAATCTAAACTGATAGAAAGACAAGCAGATATATGTCCTTATCTATCAAGGTGCTAGAAGACATCAGTAGCCATAAACTGAAAGTGCTTCAAAAATAAATATCTGTGTATATTTATATGAACCTTTTATATTATTTATGTTTCCTTAGAAGGAATTTAGGTTTCTGTATCTTTAAATGTGAACCTAGCTTATTTTCTGACTAGACGTCAATTAGAAAGAGTCAGGGGATGGCATACACAAGTAAATGCGACAAGCAATAAGTAACTCAAGTTTCTAGTGATGTTTGTGGCTGTTAAATTGTCTCGAGAACCAAGCAGGGAAAAGGTATGTGTTTTTTCTTTTTTTCTTTTCCCTCCTCTTATTTGGTGACAAACTCATGTAGTGGCACGCAAGCACTCTAGCTTACGGAGTAGTGTTCACAACTGTCAGACTTTGCATTTTAAACATGCTATGCCTTATTTCTCTACAAAAGAAAAGACAACAGGATATCTAAGCTAGTCACAAGCATCTTTCAACTCCGGATGTCTGGAGCCACAACACACATGACTTATAGCCTCAAAATATCACTTAAAACATATTTTTTCACTGGACTATATCAGTATGTGCATATGGGTCAAAGGCAGAGCATCTTTTAAGATTATTTAAAGTAGTCTTATGATACATCCTAACTGAAATACTTCATTTCAAAAGCAACACATTTCTGCCCAGCATTAGCGTTTATCCAAACAGGGACACTTTTAACTTATAAACGTAATACTATCAGGGATGTAACTAATAATAAGTTATATAGCAGCCATTACTATACCTATTAAGCAATATAACCATATACTGATTAAAGTATTATAAGTTAATGAAGATTTTATAAAAAGAAGAGAAAAATAAAAACAACAAAACACAAAGAGAGAAAATAAATAAATAAATAAATAAATAAACTATTTGGGAACATTATTATGCATTGATTACTCTGATTAAGAATATGAAAATAATAGATGGATAATAATGAAAAATAGAGTAATGTTTAAATTATGCTTAGTATATTGATGTGATTTGAGATAAATGTATTTACATTTATGCTAATTTTGACATTTAAAATATAATTGAAAACAGTACCTGTTTTGGTGTAACTTGAAGACAGTAAGAACTTTTCTTTTGTTGTTAGTATTATTATTTAGATTTTTACAGACTATAACATATGTAAGATTATTTGTCCTTTAGTTTTTTTTCTTTTGCTCAACAGTTTTCCAATTATTTACTTCAGCATTTCTCTTCGGTGTACTTATTGTCCAGACCATAGATTCTTCATGTGTTAGGATGTTGTTGTTGGTAAGGTATTTTATTGCTGAATCTACTGTTTCAAAGATTTTTATTCCATTTGGTAGAAAAACTTTCAGTCTTGCTGGAAATAAAAGATGGACTTTCAGTTGCTTTTTCTTCAAGGTTTTTTTTATTGGTAGAAATTCTTTTCTTTTTGAAACCACATTTGTAGAATAATCATTGTCAAATCTTATTAATGAATCATTGTATTTGATGGGAGAATTTGCCCAAGCATTTCTTAATATAAGATCTTTATCTTGTGTAGAAAAAAGTCTCACAATTATAGATCTCGGCTTGTTCTTACCCGGAGAAGAAGCATTTCCAGAAGCTGCTAGTGATCTATGCGTCTGTTCTATACCATATGAAAGAGCTTCAGGTATTTTTGTTACATCTGGTATCCAGGTGGTAAGAAAGTTTATCATATTGTCCCCTTCAAATTTTTCTGGTAGACCATATATTCTAATATTATTTCTTCTTGTTCGGTTTTCCATATCATCAAGTTTTTCTAGTAAATATGTATTCTGTTGAAGTAAGAATTCAGTTTGTTGTTCTTCTACTTGAACTCTAGTGTCAATGTTACTTAATGACTGTTCAATAAGTGATATCTGTCCTTTCTGCTGTGTAAACATTTCTTGAAGCTGTTCCAGTTGTTGTGAGCACTTTTCTTTAAAAGTATCTATTTTATTGTCCATCTTGTCGATTTTTATTGTAAGTTCCTGTATATTTGTAATGAGAGACTGCAGGTCTTTTTTGAGAGAAGAGTCTTGTGCTGTATTCCTTAGATGACTCATGCTGTAAAGCTGATATTGGTGCTGATTTTCCAGTAATTAATTTGACAGGAATTATTCAAGTTCTGACAATAATTTTTTTCTTATAGATGCTCAGAGTTATTAGAAATAAGTTAGTAATAAAAATTTCTTCAAATTAAACATTATTTTGTAAAATTCCTGTCAGGAATTGTATTGAGGTAAGAGAGCTGAAATGAAGTGCAGCTATCAGTTCAGCATCCTAGCCACGGCCCCCACCTGTGAAGTTTTCAATAGTAACTCTAAAGACCAAAAAGAAAAAAGTTAAAATAGATAAATAAATAAATAAATCTGTAAATGAATAAAATAAAGGAAAACATGCTCTTTCCCTTCATTAAATTGCAAGATTATAAGTCCATCATGCAGTCTAAACCATTTAACATTGATTTAGCTATGTTTAATTGTTAACTTTCTTACACCACTGTAATAAAAATCCAGTTTAACTGTATCATAACAATATACTTATAGCTGATCAACAATTATTAAGCTCTGCAATTATGCCCTTTATGACCAAGTAAACTAACCTCTTTACCTCAAATTAATTGTAGTACTTCTTAATAAACTATGAACTTAAAAATATATATATATATATATGAGGCAATGAGCAGATGACTGGAGCACCCATTTTACTTCAAATTAATGTGGCATGCTATATCTGATCAGGTCCCTATCAGATTATCGAAGTTTCAAAATTTCGAACATTATACGGTGGAGACCATATGATTTATGTTTTGAATCTTCAAACAAATTAATAAAAACAAAGCCCCCCTGCACCTCCACATACCTGCTAATTAACTCATTCCATCCGAATGATGCCTCCAGGTGCATCTGAAGTTAATTCCTACTGACACCTCTAGGTGTCAAATATTGCTTGTTCATATTTGTATCAATAATTCTAAAACCATGCTATGCACAAGGTTTTAAAAGATTTTATCTTAAAGCTTACACAGTGGCAAACTCAACTGGATTAATAGTTGACATCTGTCTAGTGCAGGTAAATAGATCTTAACTGTTGTTTGTATAGTATCAATTTATATAGATATCATTTTCACAATTTTTCTATATTTCTCAAAAACCAAGTAACACAGACAGAACACTTTAGCCTCATATGAAAGCACTCAGATGAAAAAATGCTGCTGACAGTTATGTGTGTAACTTGAGTGGTTGCTGAGATATATTAAGTTGTTTTCAAAATATCACAAATGTAATAGTTACTGTATTTACTGTGACTTATGAAATGTGGTTTATGACCTAGAACTTCTACCACTATAAAAATAGTCCATGCTGAAGAGTTTACCATTAATACTTCTTTCATAAGCTTTATGGCTCCAGAAATATGAACATTTGTTTGAAATCTTAGGACAGGCTTAAGCTCCACTCATTGGAAGTTACAGTGCAAATGTCCTGATCTCCATTGGAGTGAATGAGTTAAATATACCAACTCTGAGATTGCACTACAGTGAGGAAAATGGTAAATTCCCTTTCTACAACGTACGTCGATCTCCATTCAAAATGTTCAGAGTTTCAAAACTTCGATCATATGATCTCGACTGTATGATGGTCAAAGTTTTGAAACTTCAGTAATCTGTTAGGGACCCATCTGATCTTGAGCTGCACAGTGGAGTCCATATACAACCCCACCTGAATAAACAATACACAGTACAAAAGCTGAAACCCTTCTGTAACATGTAATCATAGCTCTCAACCTTGTAGTACCAAAAAAAATTAGACAAAGGCAAACATAATGAAGGGACAATGGCCAGAAAACAAAAAAAATTGAAGTATTACTCCTACAAACTTAGAATGTTGCTTGAATAAAAAGTCATGTGTTACTATACATCTTCTGACAGATATAAAGTTCAAAACCCAAATGCCTGTCACTACCCTGTGAATCCAGTCCTCACTGACTTGCCACATAAATCTGAAAGATCACAAATTTCATGAGAAAAAAACCCTAAAATACAAGACAAAAATCTGGACAATCTGCAAATTTCCGAAAAGTTGAAAGGTATGCATGCATTGCAAGGCTATGATAAATTTCTCAGTGATGGCCACCGCAAATTCAAGTACTGTATTGCACCCCCCTAAGACCTGCACACAGTTACCTATGAAAAAGGCAAAAATAATGAAGGGACAAAGTCCCAGAAACAAAGATAAATGTCATATAACACTCCTACAAGCTTAGAATGCAGCTGGAATAAAAAATATTGTGTTAGTATACCTTTTCTGAAAGATATCAACTCTTTAACCCAATGCCTGTCACTAACCTGTTTATATAATTCTCACTGACTTGCTGCATAAATTTAGAAGACCAAAAGTTTCATGAGGAACAAACCTAAAAGACAAGACAAAAATTCTGGGCACTCTGCAAAATTCTGAACAGCTGAGAGATATGCATGCATTGCAAGGCTATGATAAACTTCTCAGTGATGACTGTCACCCATTCAAGAACCATACTACACACCCGTCAGACCTGCACACACATAATAAGCAGGCACAGTGAAGACAGACAAATCAGACAAAATTGGCAGCACACCCACCAAATAAATCAGATTTACCTAACTAAAGTCTGTGACTCTGCCACCATCAATAAACCACTAGTTCCATACTGCTAGTCACAAAAAAATTGTAGCTAGACATGCCTGGATCTCAGATTGCTCTCTCTTCCCCTCAGGAAATTATGTAAAGTTTCACACAGAAATGACATTTAATTTAAAAGGTGTCTTTAAATATTCATAGTTTGAATGCTCTTTGACCTTTTCATTTGAAATGCTGTAACTACATTTCCTTTCATTCAAACAAACAAAAAAAAAAATTAAATGTTTCCATTCAGTCCACATACAAGATGCAAAAGACCACACGACCCCTGCGAGAAACTAAATCCAGTTCTAGTCACTTCAAGAAGAAAGCAGTCACACAAAAGCTTCAACAGTAAGTGCCTGAGCATATCTAAATTTGAAGCAATTTTAACTGATGATTCGCAGCTCCATTTAAGTCTGTGAACTACCACTAGCTTACCCTGTATAGCGATTGAGCTAAAAATGGACAAAACTAAGTTCTGGATCACTGTCTCCTCTAGCCCACCACCATGTCCATACATCTAAAGCCAACAAAGAAAAGAAAAGAAAAAAGCACCATAAACAAAAGACACCATTAAGCAAAGCACATCCTCAATCAAAACTGCAATGTGTAGCACCAAAAAGCACATCCAAAACATCAGACACACCATCACACCCAAGCATCAAAAGCCATCAGTATATGTGTGTGTCAGAAGCACTAAAATTATCCAATAAGTACAGACACATCATGTTTCACATTTAAACAAGCCTTAATAAAACTTTAACAGATTAAATATGAATCATACAGTCCTCAGCACCCAATGCTAAACACTCACTTATCAAGTAAAATTTAATGTATCAAAAGCAACTTGTTATTGTCTATCCTGCCAATATTAATATAACATGTTTATGAAAAAAGGAAATCTGAATATATATATATATATATATATATATATATATATATATATATATATATATATATATATATATATATATATATATATATATACATACATACATATATATATATATCTATATATATATCTATATATATCTATCTATCTATATATATATATATATATATATATATATATATTTATTTATTTATTTATATATGGGTCTACTGCTTTACATCGAAAACACACTTCTTCGAATTAGAGCAGTAGTCCCTACACTTCAGTGAAAGTCCACTTCAACGAAAGTGCACATTTGCTGAAGTCTAGTTCCCCAGGCTACCCAAAAAAACCCCACTAAAATATGTTTTTGCAAGCCCCCTGCACCCCCCCCCATATGGGGGGCTGTGCCCCCACACCCCCCTAGTTAAATATACCAACTCAGAGATCGCACTACAGTGGGGAAAAGGGAATATTCCTATTCTGCGCTGTAGTGTGACTGCCGAAGTTAATGTTCGAAGTTTCACTACTTCAAACAAGTAGACTTGTTGAAGTGGGGTTCGAAGTAGTGAAACTTCGAATATATGCACGGATCCCATATATATGTATATATATATATATATATATATATATATTTAAAAGAATAACACATTATCAGTTAGAAAAACTTAACTACTAAATATTTGTCAGATTAAAATATGTGTTGAGTATAAAATATAGGGCATTATCTAAAAGTTAAATATAATGTAAATTAAAAAAAATGTGTTTACCTTATACAAGTGTGAATCCATTCAGAACAATACTAAAAGAAATAAGTAAACTTTTTTCATGGAAAGTGAAGAAAATGTTGATATTGTAATACTGAGTAACACTATACAATTAAAAATCATTTATCCTTTATCTTCTTTTTCTTTTCATTGTTTCCAGTCATCTGTTTCAGTTTGTCTCTTTAAAGTAGTGCTCTTCCACTCCATTTCTTCAATTTGCTCCAGATCTATACATATATATATATATATATATATATATATATATATATATATATATATTTTTTTTTTTTTTTTAGAAATGACATAGCAGAATCCAGATCTTCTTGATAGGGAAAAGCAAATTAACTTTAATCTGTCTTTTCTTGAGTTCTTTTATCATTTGCAAAAGCTTTTTCTTTCAACCATCACAGCATTAGAATAGTCATTGTCAAATCTTATTATTTTGTCTATCTTAATAGAAGAGTTGGACCAAGCTGTTTTAAGTATTAATTCCTCATTTTGAGATGAGAAGAATTTAACAACAACCGATCTTGGTGATGGATTAGTTTTGATGAAGAAGCAGCCAAAGATCTATGTGCTCTTTCTTTACCATACGACATAGCTTCATATGGGTCTTAGGAAGCCAGGATGTAAGAAAGTTTATCATGTTTTTTCTTTCTATTTTTCTGGCAAACCAAAAATACAAATATTATTTATCCTGGATCTGTTTTCCAAGTCATCAATTTTATTTAATAGCAAGTTAGACTGTCTCAGTAAAAAATCAATATTATTCTCATCTTCGGACATCCTTCCTTCTATGTCATTTAGGGCATCCTCTATTCTGGATATCTGGGATTTCTGTTGTTTAAAGTCTCATATATTTGTTCCATATGTTTAGAGCATTTTTCTTTAAAGTTGTCAAGTTTTTTATCCATTTTGTACATTTTTAATGAAAATTATTTTATATTAGTAAGGACAGACTAGAGTTCTTTTTTAGAGGTAGGTCCTGTGAGTTTACCTTTGAATAACTCATTTCAGGATTCACAAGTAAGAAACCTTTCAGGTAACTAATTGACTGGAAAACATTGAGAGGAAAAGACTGAGCAGGCAGTGGTGCAGTTGTTATCATTGTCACATCACAGCAAAAAGTTCTCCTGTTTGATTCTTGGCTGGGGTGCCTTCTATGCAGAGTCTGCATGTTCTCACTGCATTTGTGTGGGTTTCCTCCACATTCCAAAGACATGCATCTGGAGCATTTCTCCCTGGACCTCTGCTGAAAATGGGTCTGACCTAGTTGGACTTTCTTGGTAAACAAATGTTAAATAAAATACATAGAAATTTTTCAGATAATATCCTTCAGTATAATATCCAGTGGCGGCTGGTGACTTCAAATTAAAGGGGGGCTGCAAGAGACAGCTTAATGGGTGGGGCCAATGGGAAGGGGTGTGACCAACTAGAAAGGGGTGGAGCTATGCTCAAAACCACAACAACTGGAACTTTAATTAAATACGCTGCCCTTGGTGCCAAACCGTCATTACAAGAGTCCAATCAAGACAAAATGAAGTGTAGAAGAAAAAAATATTTCAGTGCATTGGCTACATGACAACTTACTTAATATCTAGATGGAAACACAAAGGTTGAGAGGCATGAAAAAATAAATTGCTTTTTAAATACATTACTGGAATGCCAGTCAAAATCAAGTATTAAAAAAAAAACAAGCAGCACTCAGTTCAAACCACTTCTCCTTGTACTGCAGTTCTAATTCTAATTTATATTCAGCTTTATAAAATTACCAAGTAACATGCTGAAAGTAGCAATCTCTATGATACCCCCACTTGTAAAAATGTTTCTTATCCAAAAAAGACCTGCTGCCTGACAACAACTATCTACTTGTTTCATGGAGAACACATGATCAAAGTAAAAAATGAACGGTGAACAAGAAACAAGCTCAAGATAAATTACTTAAAGGATTACTGAACACGTTATGGACCACACATGATAGAGTGGCATTCTGTTTAGTTTACGGGTAAAGCCTGCAAAGATAACAGCAGGTCTCCAACAAATGTAATGAGCTTCTGAAAATACTGTACTCCTGTCCTTTATTACAAATGCTGTCATATGCATTTCAATATCTAAGGCTTATTCGTTATCTAGTTATGTAAATATTCTCTGCATGGCATCAATGAAAAGGCTTTCAATGTTGATAATTCTTTAACAGTATGCTTATTAAAGCTTACTTGCATCTTACAATCTCAAACAAGCTTACCTAATTGTCATTAAAGCATTGCTACTTTAATACAGAGCAACAGGGCACTGCAACAACATGCATTTTCTGAATAATAAGAAGTATAAATTAACAGTATAAAAAATATGACAGAAAACCAGAACATTCTGCAAAATCAAGGACAGATGAAAAGCCATGGTCATACTTGTGGTCTACCTTGGATGGGGGAATACTCTGCACATTTACACTGCATAACTGCTCCTTGCCTTGCTTGGAGACATCCAGAGCCACTACAGTGGGGAGTGGAGTGCAACAAGTAGGTCACAGTTTGAAATGTCTCTGGCTGACGGTGATGGCTCTGACACTCATACCTCTCAACCTCAGAGCAAGAAATCTGGACAAAGCCATACATAGAAGTGGGACACAGGCCCAAAAATAAGGGCAATTTTTAAATATTGCTCTTATAAACTGAGAAAGATAATAGAATAGTAGTAGGTATTGCATTAGTATGAATTTTTGAAGGGTATGAAATCTTAAACTCAAATGTCTGCCATTATTTTCTAACTTCAGTCTTTAATGATTTGCTACTAATTTGCCAGAAAACCAGAATTTTATGAAAAACAGACCAAATATATTATGCAAAAATATAAAATTGCCACACAATACAGCTGGGAACCTGTCAAAGAAGGGATACATTTTTAGAATTAGTACTGTTAAATTGGGCAGCTGACAAAATAAGAGCATCTACATGCATTTCTGAAATAAAAGTAATCTATAACTCTGATCATTACAGTTATTTATAAATGTAAACCCTCCAAGTTTTTTTCCAAAAATTACCATTTTGCAGAGGGATTATTAAGGGGAGAGCAACATTTTGAGCCAAAATTGGAGACAGTTGAGAGGTTTGGATATTCCTAATTCTATAAAGCGATTTATTTGCACGTACTTCTCAACCTCTTAATGCAGGAAATCTGGATATGGCCAAATATATTGGGGGAACATACAAACAGTACTAAAAAGACAGTTGCTAGAATAACAGGTCTTGCTTTAGCATGCATTGTTCTGAAGGTTATGACATCTGAAACTCAATGTCTGTCCTTATTTAGTGACTTCATTCATAAATGATTTGGCAGGAAACCACAAATTTTATGAGGAACAAACCAAAAATAAGAAGCAAAAATATATTCATTCTGCAAAAGTCTGGACAGTTGAGAGGTATAGTTCAGCCGGAGCTGTCTGAGTTTGCTGCCATTCCCTCCCTCACAAAATCATGGTCGAATGGAACGTCCCCCCTGTAGCTATTCCAATGTCCCATTCCTTGGTTATTTCGCCCCATTTGCCATAAACCCTGTAATGTGCATACTGCTTTACTTCTGCAATGATATGGATTTCATTTGAAAGTTTTATTTTATATTTTACAGCATAAACCCTAATAGATATCTGCTAAACAAAGCAATGCAGACTCACAATGAAAATAGACTTAGCATTAAAACTTCTCTGCCCTTGAAACTTATATTCATTGAAACAGCATTGAAACCCACATTCAGTGGCAGATAAAGATTAATCCTGGGCTGTTTTCAAATCATAGGCCCCTTGAACATGAAACATACACATGCTCTTTGATGCACCTTCCTGACTTTATTAAATTATATTCCTTGTACAATACAGTACAGCTGAGATGCCCTATTCAGAACATTTCCATCATAAATGTCTACTCAAACTTCAACAGTCCACCAGTATCAGTAAATATGCACAACCTCTGAAGAAGTAAAAGCCATCTAAATAATTCCACATTAAAGAAATCTGTTAACTAATGAAGAGGTTACTGCTAGCAAACAACTTTATATGTCATTGTTTCATCTACAAATAAAGTGCCTGTTGCCCTTGAGGAATAAATTGCTTATGTTGCATTAAAAGAATTATAATGCTAGTAATATCACAATTGAGAATGGATGGCAAACTGATAACAGGTTCATAGTTACTAGGTATCTTCACCAAAGAGGACTGCAGCATCCATCCCCTTTACAATAGAGTACAGTATCAGCAATGGATCTATTTACTGTGGGAGTAGAACCCGCAGCCTTATGCATGAAGAGCAAGTACACTACTTGCGGTGCTATTTACAATGTAAGTGGACTTGGCATAAGCAGCACTAAACTTTTGTTCCCCTGCAGCTCTCAGCTCCTTGTACAATCTACTCAACACTCAGCTGTATCTCTGAACTTTGCAGCACAAGAAATGTGGACAAAGCCAAAATGTATTTGGGGGGGGGGGACAAAAGCCCAAAAACCAGGGGACACATTTTAAACATTGCTTGTATAATGTCGGAAAGTTGCTAGAATAAAATGCTGTGTTACCACCATACATTCTACTGCCAAGCATTGAACCCAGGTTCCTGTGCAAAACAGTCAAATCATCTATTTTTAATGAAAGAAAGAAAGACTGAAACTTAAATGGCGACCATTTAGTGAATTGAGTTCTCACCATAGCTGTCAACATCTTAGCACAAAACACCTGAACAAAGCCAGTAATGAGGGAATACAGCCCCCAAACATATTCAGTGAGTTCAGTGATCACCATAGCTCTCAACCTTGGCACAAAAAACCTGGACGAAGCCAATAATGGGGGAATACAGTGCAAAAAATAGGGACAAATATCCACTAAGGACACCAAAGCAAACTCACACAAACAGAGGGAGGACATGCAGACTCCACACATAAGGCACCCCAGCTAAGAATCAAACCAGACAACCCATAGCTGTCAGGCAACACTGCTACCACTGGAACATGTAGACCCACTCCTTACAAATCCTCCTCAATCTGGAGGACACAGACATCTATGTGGTAACTGAAACATCATTTAAAGCACCGGAAGCAGCCCAGTAGTGCAGGGATATAACAGCTTCCACATTTTTAGACCAGGTACCAATCATAAAAGGAAACAAGGTGGAGGTGTCTCAACCTTTATCAAAAATCACTGCACCTCCAGACTGATAAATCAGTATCATGAGTCAGAAATTTTCCATATTCAAACCACCATAGATGAAACTCCCTATCATATCATTGCTCTCTGTACATTTCTCCCCTCCATGACCCAGGACATGCACACAAGATACTTGCTAGGCATAGGACCTAACACAATAATCCTGGGAGACTTCAACTATTCATTGATAAACTGAAAAACATACACATTCTCAAATGGGCAAGCCCAGAAATTCCTGGACTTTGTTAATACGAACACCCTGCAACAACTATAAAACTGCTACAAGGGGAAACAATATCCTCATCTTGATCCATACAAATATGGCGAGCTGCTGCAACACCTCCATTTTATATACAGAGCGTGACTTGGAGGAGGAACAACCTGAGCCTGCCCCAGTAGGCAGAAGGAGGCATGCCCAGTATGCCCTGGCCTTGGCAAAGAGGCAACGCATAGCACATACACTGGCTCAGTGGGAACCCAGGGAATGATACCCCTCTCTGACTCACTCATATAATAACATGGATGCCTAAAATTACATAACCTGCTCTCAAACATTTACAGGGAGTGTAATATGTGCATCCGACAGAGGCAGCCCTGCAGCACCACCTGAGGCATGAATGCCATGTGTTAAGTAATGTAATACCATGTAGTATATGCACACTTGAGGACCCTGACTAACATCCTACCCTGACCAAGCATGATGCCACAATATGATGATGGGATGATCAATTGCAATAATTGGCTGAAGTAATGCAGTTAGTCAAAGGGGAGCCAATGTATGCCAGCCTGGGATGACATGCTGAGCATGACATGATGCTCCACCTGCTAGGGGTGGCGTGCACCTATCAGTCCAGGCCTCATGGATACTGGCAAAGGCTGTCACCCACAGCGTGCCCTGAATAGGTAAGGCTCAAAACACAAACCCACCTCCATAGGTACCACAAGGGATAAGAACCTAGATGTAATGCTACCCAATGCCAGAAGTCTAAACAGCAAGATGCGTGCAGTGTAAATGCACCCAGTATGGAAAATGTTGATATCTGTCCTGTAACAGAAAACTGGGTCAAGGCTCACAACAGCATGCTAACACTATCAGGTTACACCTCATACTGTGCTGTACAGCCTCAAAACATGGAACAAGCTACAAAAGGAGGGTGACTAGCAATAATTGTCAAGGATAACCACACCCCCATGTTGGTACCACAACAAGAAGCAGCATGGACTAGCCATGGTCAAGTAACAGTGGCTAAAACTGCTTCCCAGTTTATAGCCTGCTACAGACTACCGTCCTAACACCAGGAACTGCACCTGGCCTATGTTGGAATAGATGAATATATCAAGCCCCCCAAACCACATTATATTGGTTGACTGAAAATACCCAGGCATACACTGGGAGCATTATACTAGCACCAACACTGTATGAGAAAAGTTCCTAGAATCCATAAACCAAAATGCCCAGGAACAACGTACCACTCCCACTAGAGGGGTAAGCATACTGGATGTGATAATCAGCAACATGGGTACTGGATGGCAAGATGAGAAGTGTATCCCTCACTGGTAAGACCAGACCATAGAGTAATCACACTGGATATACACATCCTGACCACAGTCCCTGGCCAGAAAACCACAATAAAAACATGTGTAAAGTATAAGTTGCACCCCTCCAAACTGATGTGAAATCCAGTAAAGGCCCTGTGCAGGTGCAAAATATGGGACACACCGCAGAACCTGTTATACAGGCATTCCATGAACACAGCCAGGAATGCTTGGATTATGCAATCACAAATAACAACAAGACACAATGCCATACACTCAGGTATCTGGCATGCTGGACTCCAGCCATTACCAAACCATGCAAGAGAATGAGGAAGCTACTACATGATAGAGCAAACATAAAAAGGGAAGTAATCACTGATCAGTAGTATGGCAATAAAATATGTCCACACATACAATCCACTAAGGCCAGTTACAACAAGTAGAATCTGTGAATCCTGAGGCAATGTTACACCTGCCCCAAGTACACAGACAACACTCAACTCCCCCCAAGAAATACAAATATATGTGAGAGATGCAACCATTTATCCAAACTGGAGGCTGAGCTCCCTCAACTCAGTACTGACAAAACTAGTCAGGAGGAGAAGGTAACCACACACACCACAAACCCAGTCCCACATAGACCTATCACAACTGCAAACCAAACACATAAACACAGAAAAACATTCCCGGAGGCCCTAATTACAAACACACCACACCAACAGAGGCCTCCAAAGCAGACCCCCAAGCAACCACAACCTCCAAACATAGCACATGCAACACATAGTACACATAGCTGGTGTGCCAAACAGTCACAGGCCAGAAGGAGAAACAACATGCCTGACACAGTTGTAATAGGTGACTCTATAGGCAGACACACTGCTGTCCCACTCACCAGACTGAACAAGGGAAAGGATACAGTAAGCTGCCTGTAGGCTGCTACAATATGCCACATAACACAAGTACGCAGGTCACCCCAAAGCAAGTAGAAATATGATGCAGTCATTGTCCATGCTGGTGTGAATGATCTGAGATGTACCTCCCTGGACTACATGAAAAGAGACATGCATGAGCTCTCTGAGTATGTACTCCAGGCCGGTATGACACTGGCCGTTTGCAGCATCCTACCCTCACCAAGAATGATGCCACAGTACAAACACAGAATGATCAGCTTTAACAGGTGGCACAGTTACTGCTGTCAGCCCAAGAGGATCTAATGTCTGTCTGCTTGGGATGTCATGCATGACAAGCCATGCTGCTGTTCCAGGGATGGCTTGCACCTGTTACCCCTGGGCGTCTGGATATTGGATAAGGCTTTTGCCACCTCCATAGAGCCGTATGTAGGCAAGGCTGAAAACACTAACCCACCACCCTAGAAAACATAAGTGGTAAGAAACATAAGGGTAATGCTGACCAATGCCAGACGTGTAAACCGCAATATGCATGCTTCTGAGGCCCTCCCCAGTATGGAGAACATCGATGTCTGTGCAGTGACAGAAACCTGCTGCAAGCCTACTGACAGCACACCAGCACTACCACGTTATACCTCATATCATGCGTTATGGCCCCAAAACCTGGACCAAAATATAAAAGGAGGGGGGGTATCCATATTCAGCACAGACACCCATACATCCAGGTAACTGACAATGCATGAAGCATTGGAGACGACCCATGTGCACCTAACCATAGGCAAAACTGCTGTACAGTCTGTAGCATGCTACAGACCACACTCTCACACACAGGAACCCCACCCAGACGTCCTGAAGACACTGGACAGTATGAATGTCCCACCAAATACCAAACAAGGTACTCACAAATTACCACATAGGTGGTAAACCATTATGTGTGGAAGGAGAAATCAGGGACCTAGGGACACAAGTGGACAGTAACCTGTTATGTGACACTCACATTGCCAATGTGGCTAGGAAGACTGTCTATATTGGACACCGTATCATGAAAGGATTCACATCTACGTCAACAGAGGTCATTGTGCCCCTGTACTGTTCTCTTATCAGACCCATAATCTAGTACAATGCCTCATTTGGGATGTACCTTACCTGACACCTGCAGCGGTTAGAAAGACCTCAAAGGTACCTCACCAAGAGGATAAAGGGTCTCAAATATATGTCATATGCTGCCTGGCTGTAGACACCCCAGCTGTATGCAGTCACATACTGCCTACACAGAGGCATTGTATGTCTGTTGTACAATGTGATGTCCAACACAGGAGTAGTGGACATGCTCCACCCCAGAAAAATCAAAGCCATTGGAGCTGTGAGAGTGACAGATGTCAACCTCAATACATAATGAAATAGGATGTGCTGGAGGGACAGATACATAACCCAGAGACTCCCCACACCCTAGAACAGAATCCCACTCCATGTTAGGCAGAGCCCCTCACTGACACTCTTCAACAGGAATATTGCCAAGTGGATGGATGATCGTAGATGTACACTGGGGGTGTTCACTGTGTCACGTCCAAACAGAGGCACAGTAAAGTAAATCATAAATGGCCATAATATTCACATAGCTAGGGGCGGCGAAAGACACACACACTCTGGCTAGGCTTACAAATGCCCTAGGGTGGATAGCCTAGTATGAACCTATGAACCTATGAAGATACAAATTGTACAGGACACTAAGGATAATCCCAAGGCTTACTCAACTGATGGTAGGAACCATGTTGGGAATTAACAGATATGCTCTAAATCACACAAATATTACAAACAACATACCAAACACACACACATATTGCCAACATACAACCTGACAGGTGCAGTGCAACCCCCCCCCCCACGCAGAATGCAAAATATCTACCCCAGCAGACTGCTGGCCCCCTGACATTGCAGATGCTGAGGTAACAGCCAGCATCTACAAAGCAAAACACACAGCAGCAATGGTATGAGATGGTGTCCTGGGCTGAGTCCAACATGGACTCCAAGAAGAATGGAATGCCAAATCACACTACTGCTCAATGTCAGCCTTACCACAGGATATGTACCCAAAGAGCAGTGTACAACAAAAGTGGTCCTTCTCAACAAAGGTATTGCCTGAATAGATACTGCAAACTACCACCCCAGAATCATGACAAGCTTGGTCTGCACAGCTATGGAAAGGATCAGCATGTACCACAGACATAAAGATATTGGGGACCTACTGACACCGGACCCTACCCAGTGTGGCTTTCTTAAGTGCAGATCCTGCCCCTAAACATGGTTGACCCATTTGAAACAGTCATTATGGTCATTGATGAGGGCAATGTGGTCCACACAGCGTAGCTAGACATTGCAAATGCTTCCATACAATACCCTACATGTTCATTATAGATATGCTCACCAGCTTAAATATAAACCCCTATGTCAGTAGAGGGGTTGCAAACCAGACCAAGGACAGAACTGACATGGTCAGACATGCTGCAGCCATGTCAGACTGCAAACCAGATATAAGTGGCATCCCACAAGGCTTGGTCCTGGGACCTCCCTCGTTTGGTATATATGTCCCATAGGTACAGGCCAACATCGAAGGACTGTGTCTGAACATGTATGCAGAAGACTACAAACTGCCCACCATATCTGACCCTCCAGCTGACACAAGCATCCCACAAAAGGGCCACATAGAAACAGACAACTGGTGCCATAGCCATGTCAGCAAGCTAATTGCAGAAAAGTGTATAGTCAACCCCCGTGGATATACAGTAAGTGCCCACCAATTACCACATAGGTGTTAACCCATTACGTACATAGCATGTAATGAGAGACCTGGGGACACAATGTGATAGATATCCTGCATTGGACAAACGTGGCTGTAGTGTTCACAGAAACATACCATATACCCACCTAATCATGAAGGTTGTCAGATCTAGATAAGGGGAGGTCATTGTGGCTCTGCAGTCATCCTTCATCAGCGTTACAATTGACTACAATAGCCCCTGTGGGATGTACCTCAGCAGACACCTCCATCAACTGTAAAGTCCTCAACAGCACCTCACCAGGAGTAGCAAAGAGCTTGAACAGATGCTATGTGTTGCCTGATTAAACAAACTGCAGCTCCACACACTGCCATACTGCCCACCCAGAGGCAAGCTGTGCCTGATGTAATAAAGCCATGTCCAAGCTGGAATCAATGAACATGCTGCACCTTGTACAATCTGAATGGCAGTGAGCTATGCACATGAGAGACCTGAACCCCAGCACTGACATACATAGGACAAGCTGTACTGCATGATCCATAACACACAAGCCACCCCCACTCATGAGTAAACTCCCAGTACAGGTTATCCATAGAGTCACTCATCGATTCACCTCAAGAGGAATCATGATGAGTGGATGGGAGATGGTAGGTTTACCCTGGGTATCACTGTTATGTCACAGGTAGACGGAGACACAGTATACTAACCATGACATATGTTATGGCAAACTCCACTTACAATGTGTGTCGAAGGACAAACACACTCTCCGACTAGCATTAGAAATGGCCTAGGGCACATCGCTACTGTTTGCCAATGTACACTTATGTTGTGGAATACACTACCAATGTTGGACAAGCCTGGTATAAGAAGTTCATATCTGAACATAATGCAACATGGTCAGATGTGCACAACTGGCCCCTAACCAGGCTGTTGTGCTCACTATGGAAATGTAAAGCAGTGATAGGACTAAAGCCCAGTATACTGTCCACCGCAGTGAAAGTACTGAACCAGTGCACCATACAGTACTACAGTGTCAGGTCAGTATGAAAGGATGTTGACAAATGTATGCAAAGTATCCCATGCAAACCCTGCAGGCACAGTATAATCCCTGTTGTGTTCACACACAAAGCAGTTGGACAGTAACTACACAACATGACACACAACACACAACCATAAATGGGAGATATTGTTGAAGTTCACACACATCCACAAATGTGGTGGGCTGCAGAGTTCAACATATGGAAAGCACACACTGGGCATGCTCGCACACTTTGATAAATGAGACATATGTCAGACAACATGCCATGGAAAGGCTGAACTGGGCATGCTCACACACTTGGGCCAAATCACAGTTTAGCAGTTGGCCACACATATCTGGTATGTGTACGTGTTATTCCAGGAACCAACTACATTACAGCAATCTGCCCAGTGCACACAGTTAAATGACTACAGAGACATACGTGATATAGTGGATACCTCCCATATGCAAACATCTTCCACAGATACACACGTTGTTCATACAAACAGGGAATGCTATGGCAATAAAGACCTGCAAACAGTCTATCAGCAACAAATAATGTGCATCTGACAATTAAACATATGGGTGTAGAGGTCAACACTAGGCTGTTTGCCCTAGGGAATGACAACTTAGCCAGAGTGTGCTTGGCGTCTGCCTCCCCAGTACAGTAGGCTACTGTGCCACTGTAAAGTAGGTCACATAAGGCATCGTGTGAGGCTAGTACGCTGTGCCTCTGTCAAGCAGGGACACAGTGGAGATCCCAGGGTTTGAATGTGCTAAGCCACATCCATGTTGTTGGTGTGTGCTGGAAGAGGGTTGCTGAGGACCTCTAACAGTAAGTGGGCGTCAATAACAGACTGAGGGGAGCCTTATCTGCATTGTCTGGACAATTTCACTGTCAACACTGTGTCGTGATGAATATGTGGGATTGAAGTGTCGTGCCGGTACTGTTCAGAGATGTCCTCCCTCTGTGGGCTACAGCTCTGCAATGTATTAGCTCACTCTGTCTGTTGGAAAGCTCATATATGGCTGGTGTACACCTAACAGGTGTCCTGTTGTGGAGCAGTCATGGGTATATTTGGGATAGCATGATCAATGCAAACCTTCCACATGCTCATAGAATGCATTTGTCAAGGATTATGCAGAGTGGCCAGTATACTCCCCCAGCATGGGTCCTTTGAAGTCTTCCACCCCAATCTTCACAAGTGTAAAGTCTGCTTGTGATAAATACAGTTTGTTTGCAGTGACAACCTTGCCTGGGGGTGGGGATAGGATATGGATGTCCAGGGAAAGGTGGGTATGGTCAGATATCAACAATGGTGGTCTACCTCTGGTGTGGAACAGTGAGTACCCATGTTGCTGATGGTCAGGTGCAATATGTATTCCCCCATGTGGCTGTGGTGAGTGGTTCTGCCATAGCACATGGACTCACAAATTGTAGTGGCTGTAGGGTAATGTTGTCGAGGCCTGAGTAGTTCCCACACACAATATGCCTGTACCTGACGTTAACAACTGGAATGGTGTATGTGAACACCTGCACATCCTGGCACTGTCCCCAGGGAAGCAAAGTGTGTGTCCTGGATGTGGGATGGGATGTTCTGGACTGGTTGTGTTGTGTGTTACAGGTCCTGTGGTCACAAAGCATGGTATAGAACATTACCTGCCAGTGGGATGTGCATATCTGACCCTGAAGTAGGTGGCTCCAAATGCATAAATATGCTATCCCCCACCTGACAGGTAGTACTAGATGTACATACCTCTGTAGAAATAAAGATGTCAGCACCCTATAAATACTGCAGGTGCAGAACAGATGCCCAGTAATTTGGATAGCGCGCTCTGCTAATGCGTCTCCCTCAAGTGTCATAATATAGTTAGGTAGGGGTTTGAACCATGCAAATGCTCAGTGTGTGTGTGTGGGTGAGCGGGGTTGTTGTGTGTGCAAGTCTGTGTGAGGGAAATGTCCCTTTTGCCAACTGGGAAAACACACTACAGGATGCACATTCCCCTTTCTAAACACTGATGATGTCAGCACCCTATAAGTACAGCAGGGGAAGGGAAACCTCCCAATAATGTGAACAGCGCGCTCTGCTAATGTGTCTCTCTCAAGTGTCATAACATAGCTAGGTAGGGGTTTGAATCCTGCAAGTGGCAAGTGTGTGTGTGTGGATGAGGGCAGTTTGTGTGTTTGCAAGTCTGTATGACAGATATGTGCATTTTGGCAATTAGGAGAACACACTACATGATGAACATTGCCCTTTCCAAACACTGATGATGTCAGCACCCTATAAGTACAGCTGGAGAAAGGAAACCTCCCAGTAATTCAAATAGTGCGCTCTGCTAATGCTTCTCTCTCAAGTGTCATAACATCATTAGCTTGGGGTTTGAATCCTGCAAGTGTGTGTGTTTGGATGAGGGGAGTTTGTGGGTGTGTAATTCTGTATGAAAGATATGTTTTTTTTGGCAATCAGGAGAACACACTACATGATGCACATTACCCTTTCCAAACACCAATAATGTCAGCACCCTATAAGTACAGCCGGAGAAGAGGAACCTCCCAGTAATTCGAATAGTGCACTTTGCTAATGCGTCTCTCTCACATGGCATAGCATAGTTAGGTAGGGGTATGAATCCTGCAAATGGCAAGTGTGTGTGTGTGGGTGTGGGTGGTGGGGGTTAGTAGGGTGTGTGTAATTTCAAGTGTGAAAGAACAGTTACTTTTGGCAACTACTACAATACACCAGATGCTGCATATTCCCCCAGTAAACACAGGTGATGTCACCACACTATCAGTAAAGCCAAACAGGGCTAATCGCCCAGTAATGCCAATAGTGCGCTCCGCTACTGGGTCTATTACTACTGTCAGAGCACAGATAGGTATGTTTTGGAAACCCACAACTGCCACATGTGTTTGTGTCACACAAGGGTAGTAGGGTGTGTGTAATTTCAAGTGTGAAAGAACAGTTACTTTTGGCAACTACTACAATACACCAGATGCTGCATATTCCCCCAGTAAACACAGGTGATGTCACCACACTATCAGTAAAGCCAAACAGGGCTAATCGCCCAGTAATGCCAATAGTGCGCTCCGCTACTGGGTCTATTACTACTGTCAGAGCACAGATAGGTATGTTTTGGAAACCCACAACTGCCACGTGTTTGTGTCACACAAAATGCCCATGTGTGGGTTGTTCATTGCATGACATTGCTTAAACCAGCAATGGCAATGCACACATGATGTATGTGTGTGACACATACACATATATACCTGTGACCTTCAATAGTTACCATGTCTGACACGTGCCTCAAGTGAATAAATGGTATTTGCACTGCATAGCATTATGACTGTGTCTTACTGTGCAGGGGCTGCATGCGGTATGTGTATATACAGTGTGAGTTGTATATGGTATCATCCTAACAGTGGGGGATACACATCTGGTCTGGGCCATATAGTCTACATGTAGTCGATGAACAGGTGCTGCATGTTCCCACCTGTTATAGGAGTGGTAATATGTTGTTCCACTGCAATTCAGTGACTACATGCTGGGAACCTTTCAGCTAGTGTGTTGTAGCTACAGTAATGCTCACACACAATGTTCGGCTGGATGCAGTCCAGCCATATAAAGACATATCTAGAGACCGTCATATTCCCAGTGTTGTTAGGGAGGACAGGTGGGTTTCCTGTGTATGGGAGGGTTGTTTGTGCCAGGCTATGAACCAGAAGGCAGTCCAACCCACTGTTAGCTGCACATGGATAGGCCCTGATGCTTTGTGCTGTGCCAACAACCTGGAGGTGTGTGTATCTGTGGTGCCTTGAGATACCTCCCCCCTGTTCATGTGTGGTACATGTGTAGGGGATGACAGGCATGGTATGAGGTATACCTGGCAGTGATGGGTTGCACCTGTGAGCCGTGAATCAGGAATCTGTTACTGCACAGATATTGCAGTTTACCATGCTGAGGACAGTGTCCAGTGCATGCATCTTACGGTGTACACTGCTGGTGTTGTGGAGCATTACTGTTAGTGTCCTATCCCATATGATACCCGCGGAGGTGGCTATGTAATCTGTGCCCTGCAGCAAAAGGCACTATCTGTGTATCAAGAGGCTTTGCCAATATACAATGGCCCATGGGTGACACGTGCAAGCTGCCACTCACAAATCATTGTGGCTTCCCTAGCATGTAAGCACACGCTGACAGCCATTGGATACCCTATGAATGACATTGGAGATTGAGCAGAATGTAGACATAGAAAACCCTTCCTACATATTGTGGTAGCATACCTGGTGAGGGTATGATGGCAACCAAGGTCAGGCTCATACCAGCCTGTGCCACATGCTGAGAGAGCCCTTCTATGTTCCCTATCATGTAGTCCAGGGAGGTATGTCTCAGGTCATCCATAGTGGCATGGACAATGACTGAGTCATATGTGTCCATGCCTCTGACTGACCTGTATGCATGTGTTATGTGGTGGACCATAGTGCCCCATGGGCATATCACTGTGACCTTCACCATGTACAGCCTGTTGAGCGGGACCCCACTGCACCGGCCAAGAGAAGTACCTGACAGATCTGTAGCAGGTGTGTTGTGTAGCCCTACAGGCTGTGAGTGTTTGGCACACGGGATGTGTGTGCCATGTGTGGCATGTGTTCTGTTCCGACTTAACGTATGCCTGTGTGCCAGCTGCGGAGGTGTGTGATGCTCAGGCA
Source organism: Protopterus annectens (assembly GCF_019279795.1). NCBI lineage: Eukaryota > Metazoa > Chordata > Ceratodontiformes > Protopteridae > Protopterus > Protopterus annectens. The sequence continues at coordinate 1,897,431,860 of NC_056737.1, forward strand.
GGATGCTATTCTGAGGCTCCAAGTATGCCCCAGTGTGTTCAGAAAGCTGTCAGTGCAGGTCTATGTCAGACTGGTATTGTAGTCACTGTAGTATGTCATGCCACCTGACAGGGTATGGCAGTACTGGGTTCAGAGTGCTCAGTCCCCAGATTGGCTATGTGGTTGCATCTCACACATGTGTTGTACGTTCCTGGCCAGGGGAGAGGGTTGACTGCATACATGTGGCAGCTGTGACATTGACACATGACTCACATATACCACAACTGGACCATAGAGGTGGTTCACAGGTTACCTTTGCACATGCTACCATAGTAGTGTGATTGCCATGGTGATTACCAACACATAGGGCCAATGGGGAACAACATACTGAAGGTGAGTATGTGTGGGTGTACTGCTACTGATTTCATAGCACTGGCATTTATGATTGCACACATGGGTAAATGCCAGGAAAGTCATATGCAATGTGTCACAGGCAACGTACATGCGAATAGGACAGACAGTGACGTTCTGTCAAGTGAGACATTGACATACGTATAGTACGCTATGCAGATGTCACTAGGAATCCACAGAAGCTCTGTAAATCTGCATTGCAGGTGGAATCAGTGTTCCAGGGAACCTCAAGCAAACATGCATGCAAACAAAGCTACAGTAAGCAGGGCTGGAAGTAGTCCATTGTACAACAAAGAAGGGGTACCACTTCCAGTAGGTAACAGTGCAAATATGCAGGCACTATAAACATGTACCCAGGAATGCACAGCTCAGATGTCCATGGTAAAACTGATATTATTTAATATTTAGTTTAATTTAAATTAAATTTGTACTGCACACATATCAACATGCGCAAACATCCACATTGCATAGTCGTTGTGGGCAACATGCCACCATTAGTGTACATGTCCATCATTGCGTATCACTACTTGCATTACCTTCTCCCCTGTGCTACCTATGTATGTGGCTATCTGTTGACATCCTTACCACCGGTATGCAATAATGTGCAGCTGTTACACTATGGTACTTACTATGGGTGTAGATAACAATTCAGGACAGTCATACAGTTACTGCATCAGGCATGCTGGGATATACACACAATCATATCAGCACACTGTACTGTTACCAACATGATACTTGTAATACACTTCTATGTAGTCACCCTGTGCATCATCAACATGTTAACCTGTTCCTGCACTGATGTTGGAGATTGCAGGAGGTGGCACAGTTTCATCATACGCACAGGGTGTGAACTAGGTATGCCTGAGTCTGCCACTGATACCACCAATTGACATGTATGTGTATGTGTGTTGGTGAGGGACAGCAGTACAGGGTGGGGCACTGTTGGTGCAGTGTGTGCGTGTATGTGGGAGCCCTAGGTTTTAACATTTTGCATGTGTGTATGCATGCACACAGTTCCACCTCATGGCTGCCATATACTGGAGTGTGTGGACAGCCACAGACTGCACCTGGCAAGCCATACAGATCAGTGTCTGTGGCCACGGACACGGTACCTGTGCCTGGCAGGGGTGCTACGGACCATATCCGGTACTAAGCCAGACTGGGTACTGTCTTCAGAAGCGGGTGTTCATTGACTGGACACAGGTCCCTGTTGGGACTGTCCAGAGCCACATGCAAGTGGTCTCCTGGGGCGGTCTGATGACAGCACAGACCCAGCATTGCTGGGGCTGCTGCTGGCACTATGGGGGCATCTGCGGGCCTGTTGCCATCCGTGCCGACTGCCAGCTGCTGCTATTGCTGGTATACGGCCACGTTGACGCCGCAACCGTCCACCATTGCCCTGGCTCATGGACATGTAGTTGTGGAACTGCTGTAATATGTCCCCACGTCTGTCTATGACATCGGTGAAATTACGGATAGTATCCGCGATGTCACGCATACTGTCAGTCATGGATGTGCGACATGCTCTCTGCACCCTCAGACCCTGTCTGGTGTACCTTTCCATACGTGACTGTGCCTGCATGACAGCCTGAAACATAGCTGAGGTTGACAGACCTCTTTGGGCATGTGTGCCAGAGGCAGTACACCCACGGATGCTCCCACGAGAACCCATGGGCAACTGTCTGTGTGGTACCATCTCAGGACCCTGCCCATGGCTGCTGTGTGGGGAAGCATGTGCCACAGATACCACATTACCCTGGTCAATGCCCACTGTATCCTGTCCATCACCTAGAGACATTGGTAACATAGGATGTACTGGCAGGATGACTGTGCACAATGATGGGGTTGACAGCTGTGTACTGTCAATTGGCTGACCAATGACGGACCCTGACACACCTTCCTGTTCCATTACACAGATATCATCATTATCAGTACCTGTGGCATCAGATTCAGGTTCCCTGCTGCAGGACACCAGAGCAGCACCAGAACCTGTGGGAGGAAGACAGGAAACACAGTTTACAATGTCTACACAATGTTACCAGTGATGCACACATGCACACATGCACACGTGGACACATGCGCACATGCACACATGCACGCGTGGACACATGCACACATGCACACGTGCACAAGTGGACACGTGCACATGTGCACACGTGGACACACGCACACATGCACACCCCGCAGTATACACACAGAGCACTACTGAGGTACACTATTATTACTAGCACTATCAGGACTATTATAGGTATTATTAAAACACACTCACCAGCATGGCTGGGCTGCCTTGCTGTAACACCGGAGGGACCTGCAGAAATGAGGGGATTAGTGTCAGTGGGCACAACTGTGCCATTGATACTGCGTATGATACAGTTCAGTAGTACAACAGTTGCCTTTCACATGCCAGCTGCTGATATTGGCAATATCACACCTGCACAATTACATACTATGTTGACAGCTACATACCAAGGACACACCTTACACATGCATAAACTAACAGTGTACAGAACAGACAAGTGTACATATGGCATATTACCTGCACACTCCATGTCGTGTTGCTGTGTGGCTCCAGCCTTCATAATGCAGGTGTGTTGCTGCTGATGTTCCTGGGCTGGAGCCACAACACTTAGGAGTAGCCCCTCCAGTCTGATGAGGGGGGGGTGTGTGGCCACCCCACCTCCTGTGGCAACCTGTTGCCTGTGGATATCCGACGCACGCTGACGGACATTTCTGATTAGATCACTGCAGTGATGTCGTACCTGCCCATATGTCCTATTATGCGTGCCAATGTCATTTACCCTACGGACAAGGTCTTGCCACAGTGCAGCCCTCTCCTGCTGATTCTGGCTGGTGCGGGAAAACAGTATGTCATAATCCCGCACCAGGCTCTGGTGTATATCTTCATCTGCTGCAGCAGAGTAGGCAGGATTACACTGACGCGCCATGTCCCTGAAAGAGAACACAAACAGGATATCAGCAAACTATGTCAGCAAACTATGGCACACATACTATACATGATACTCAACTGTAGTGATATACTACTACTCCCATATGTAGCACGTGTGTGTCTCTTGGTGGATACACATGTACATTGCCAGATATCAGTGCTCAGCCGACACCTGTGCAACAATACCTGCCACATTCCATACAACATAGTACCAAGCCACATCAGTCAGCACACTGAGACAGGTCCTATGCACCACCTCACTCTGGGGGTTCATAACAAGGTACTGTATGTGGAACATCATCCACTAGTGTGATCTGGGCACAAAATAATCGGCCTGGATATACATATCCTACCACCACCACCAGCACAGTAGACTACTTTGAAATATATGTGAATAGACAGATTTCCACTTGTTAGGACTGAGATGGTATCCATGCAGCCCACTGGGCCAGTGGAAGCAACAACCCACAATGCTGACCCCTTTGCAAATGCTTCCCACGGACATTCCCAAGAATGCATGGAACATGCACACACAATTCTAACCCAGACCCTATGCACAAAGGTTAAGCATCCTGTCTGGTGGACACCAGCCAAAGACAAATTGTATAACGATAAAAGGAGGCTACTGCAGGACAGAGCAGAATCACATAAAGGGAAGTCATCAGTGGTCGGCATTAGTAATAAGCTAAGTTCGCTCATAACAACAGCCAAGGCCAACTCTGAGAGAGAAATGGCCAAGGACACTAAAGATAACCACAAGGCCTTCTTCAGTTTTGTTAGAAACATGGACCAAAAGCCTCAGATATGCTCAGAGTTAGTACACAATTACATAAAATTCACTGAACCCACAGATATTGGCAACATTCTGGCAGACAGGTTCAGTGCAAATATCCCCCCTCCCTCTCCCCCAAAAGAAGAAATACTTATCACAGCTGAATGTAACCTCCCTGTCATCTCAGATGTCCAGGTGAGGGCTGCCCTCAGCAAAGCAGAACACACAGCATCAATGTGACCTGATGGTATCCCTGGATGTGTGCTACGTGAACTCCAAGAGGAGCTACAACCGCATATAAAACCGATATTTAAGCTTAGCCTTACTACAGGATATGTACCTGAACCCTGGCGTACAGCAACAGTGGTCCCACTCCACAAAGGAGGCACCTCTACTGACCCTGGGAACTACCGCCCCATAAGCTTAACCAGCCTGGTCTGCAAAGCTATGGAAAGATTCATTATGGAACTCATATACAGCGATATTGGGCACCTACAGACACTTGATCCCACCCAGTTTGGCTTTGTGAAGGTCTGATCCTGCCTTTTGAACCTGGTTGACTTTTTCAAAACAGTCACTACAGCCATTGATGAGGGCAAAGCAGTCCATACAGCCTACCTGGACTTGACTAAGGCCTTCAACACAATACTCCACTCAGGCATCATAGACAAGCTCATCAGGTTAAATGTTAATACATATGTCACATGATGGGTTGCAAACTGGTTGAACAACAGAATCCATAAAGTCAACATTGCGGGAGCCATGTCAGACTCAAAGCCAGTCACAAGTGGTATCCCACAGGGCTCTGTCCTAGGACCCCTCTTGCTTGGCATTTACTTCTCAGCTGTGAAAGTAAACATGGGCGGGTTGTGGATGACAAAGTTCCCAGATGACTGCAAACTAGGCACCATAGTCGATACACCAGCTGACACACACATCCTACAGACAGGCCTCACTGAAACGGACAACTGGTGCCAGAATCATGGCCTACACTGAATGGCATGAAATGTATAGTCATCCCCTTTGGGTAAAACAACGTACACACAACTTATCACATAGACATACATATAGATACAGACCAATAACACATATGGAGGGTTCACAGTATGTAGACTATTACATTGTTACTTTACATTACCTGTGCTTGTCACAGCTGGTTGCGTTACCATTAGGATAGGTTCCTGCTGCTGCTAGCCCAGCTTGATACTGTCACTGATGACAGCTTCAAGTTAGTTTTTCTTAAGTGTAGTTTTTGTTTGTGTTTTTATTTCCTTTTTTTCTTTCTTTTCTCTCTCTCTCTCTCTCTCTGCCTCCAGATGGTGCAATGAAAGTATTGCATGCGTTGACTGGGCATACAGGATGCTTTTGTAGGTATCTGCATATGTCCATGTGATGGCCTCTGCACCAATTGTTAGCCAGCATTTGCTGATTGCATGCAGCCAGTTGTGTACTGATTGCAGTTCTCACTGTGATTTCAGGACAGTGCTATAAAAGGGTATGTGAGATAGGCGTTGCCCTTTCAGATTGTAAGGGCAGGGACCATGCTGGTATGCTGGGGACACAGTTCTGTGAGTGTAAAGGTTAGTATCTCTCTCATACTTCAGGCTGTGTTGCAGATTAACATTTCTCCATTCATCACTCCTGTTTCCTGTACTAAGTGTGTATGTACACTGACACCTACAACTATATACATATATATATATATATATATATATATATATATATATATATATATATATATATATATAAATATATACATATATTTATATATATATAATAACTGACATTATTACCTACTAGCTACCAACTAGCATGGCTGTTTCTGTTCACACACTACTATTGTAGAAATCCACTAGATTTGACAGTAAATATTCATGACATGCTTTGTGTACTACACATCCTATATTCCCTTTACATTCATTCCTACTATTACATGATATATTTATTGTAGCACAATGTTCTTATATAGCAGTCATGGCTTAGTGGTAAGTCATGCAGACTACTGTTTCCAAGGTCCTGAGTTCGGGACTGACAGTGGGATTTTATTTTGCTTTTGAACTGACTACAGGACCTGTCATTCAGAGTGACTAAGGCACTTTTAAGCAGTTGTAACCGGGTTAGCGCTGGTTTGCGCGGAGCTCCTGCATGCACACTGGCATTCAGCTCCGAGCACACCCGCTTACAACCGCTTAAAAGTGCTTACTCATGCGCACACCTGCGCTATTTTCTTTGAAAGAAATGAAAATGGGGAGACAGGAAAGTAGTGAAAAAGGGGTCACAAAGAGGGTAAGACAGTAGGGAAACAAGCTTGGGTTTTGCAGGAGGGATGTAGGTAAGGCCCATAGCTGCCCATTTCTTCATCAGCAACAGCTGTGCATATGTTTGTAATTTGGTGTGACATTTGATACCTTCCACCCCTGAGAGAGGTGTAAGGACAACAATAATACTTGTTGCACAGCCAATTGTAATTGACAGTTTCCATGTCCAGCAGACATGTGTGCGAAATGGGCAGCTATGTATGGGGCGTAATTTTTTTGTGGGTACAGAGTGCCCTTTTTTTTTTTTTCAGGTGAGAGTGGTATGTCAGGCAAAGAAAGTCGGTATAGCTGGGGAGGTAGGCTGGGTAGGTCAACAGACAAGACAAACAAGATGCATACAGGGGCGGTGTATGACACATGTGGGGGGGTTACACAATTGACGGGGACTGATGTTTGGATATCCAGAGCCCATGAGCCTACAGATGACAACAGTGGAACTGATATTCCCACCCATAGGCAGTTGCCACTGTACCTTCACTGCCCAGGACGGGGCTGTGCTGGGGGATGTGTAGTCCGGGCAACAGGCATGCCCATAAGTTGTGCCACCTGTGCCTCAAGCTGGCGTAGGGGCCCAAGAACAGATTCCTGGATCTCCCTACGCACCACAGTCCGGACGCTACGGTGGGTGAGTGGTGGTTCTCCTCCGGCCACACTTGCAGAGGGGGGACGAGCCCCATCCCCGGCAGCGCTTCCACCTGCAGGTGGCACAGGGCCACTGGAGGAGGGTCCGGACTGGGCACTACTGCCAGGTGCACTCGCCAGCTGAGGTGGGAGAGGTGGGTCGCTGGAACCCGCCTTCCCTGTCGTTCTATGTTTTGCATTATGTCATAACAGTTTGGGTTAGTAACATACAATACCATTCGCAATTATTTGTAACAGCATGCATTAGTATTCCCATTAACCAAACACCCAGATATTCACACCATTGAACAACGAGCATAATGCATGCATAATTTGAACAGCAATAGACAGTCCAACAACAGGCAGGGTTGATTGATGGCAACAGACCATCAGGTTTGGATGTATGAACAGGGCAGATGCATCAACGTACATGCAAATATGTATGACCCAACAGGACAAATGTCCAGGGGTGTTAATTGTGATTGCACATACCAATTTCATGTGGAATGGATTATATGTGGTTATAGGGTAGGGTGAAGAAAATATAATTAACACCTTCAAATACCAATACATATGCTGTACATTTCTAATAGCTGCAGATATATATACACTACTGTTCTACCTACAGTTTCCTATGTGATAACTACTTCAAGTTGGTGATAGGACTGTTACTGCTACATCAATATACATTTTCATTTTTATTCATACACGTTCATATCTGGCTTTGTTCAGCTACATCATCCTGCTACATTTGCTTTATGGCTATAGACAACTGTGGATGTTTGGTATTTCAGACATTCATACTATCTGCATATTGCAGACTGAGAGCAACATATCCAGATTTTGGGATACACATTCCAGCTGCAGGAACATTTTGAACACATATCGCAGTTTGGTTCTGCTTGTCACATTCATTTCATTCTGTACTAACTGCAGTATACTTTATTCAGGTGTTATTTCTACTTTATTGGTGGATTCATAACTCTTTCTCACACTCTCTCACTTGTTTTAGTTTTACAATTCAGGATGGTACTTACTTCTAGGCTTTATTGACATGTTTTACCTGTAGTTATTACAATCCTTTCCAACAGTCTCACTTCTGTCATGTTTCAGTATTTCAACAGGGATATATTTCACACATGTGATTTGCTCATCTTCTGCAGCTGTACTTTTCAGCCTGCTGCAGGTTGTGTACTATTATATTAAAGGTGGGGCATCTTTATTTCAGACTTTATTTCAGACATTTTTATTTTTCTGTTTGGATTACAGACTGCAACACACTTTTGTAATCAAGCAATACTTGCAAACACACTTACACTGTTACTTGCACATTTTATTACTTAGTGACTACACTACACTCTTTTGCTAACTGTCATACTTTTATATTTATTTACAGTTACAGGGAGAGGATTACTGACCTGCCTGGTGGCGCAACCGCACCAGCCTATCGCCATAGGCTCTGCGGTTCGCAGAACGGACACCTGCAGCTGTAATATAAATAAAGTAATATTGGAATACACATCTCCATAATATCAGCTAGGTTAATTTCTTACATACATAATTAAATGTAACTTACTCAGCAGTGGGGCGTTGGGCATTTGCCAGGCCTCCTGGATCCAAAGGTTCAGTTGGTCCTGCTTACGTCTCTTCAGGTCCACATGGTGGTGACGGACATGCTCACCAGTCCTTGGAATCCCTGTGGCACAGGTGAGATCATGAGCCAACTGGTCTCACGCCTCAGCCCTATATGCTCCCCACAGGACCTGGCCCTGCATGAGTTGGGCCTCATGATTGTGGACAAGGAGCCAGACCATATATCTGGACTCCTCAATGCCCCACCTCTGTGCTTGGAAGCAACTACCCTCACCTACTCCTGACATTCTGGCTGCAAGTTAGTTCTACAATTGGTTATGGTGTGTATTCCCGCCTATGGGGCTTATATATGCCGTTTTTCCCACACTTATCTGTGATTGGCCATTTTGGAATTGTATCAGCTTCACAAAACCTGCTTTGTCATGCTCCTCTTTCTATTCATTCCTATATATTTGCTATTACTGCATTTCTAAGTACAGCTGTCATGGCTTAGTGGTTCAGTACCTTGACTATGGTGCATGGTATCCTGGGTTCGAATCTGGCCACTGCTTTTTATATTTTATGACTGTCTAGACAGACTAGGGGGTGTGTCAGTGTAAAGGCAGTTTTGTTACAGCTTGCTCAACGTTGCCCGTCGGTTAGCTTGGCGCGGTGTGCAGCTCCGCGCAAACAGGTTACGCTGGTTTACACTTCATTTGGCTGTCAGCACGCATATTACGCTCAGCTCAGCTAGGGGCACACAGTTTCAGCGTGTTAAACCACTGCTCACCTACAGGCACTCATTTTGCACCTGTTGAACCACTGCTCACATACGGGCACTCATTTTGCATGTGTTAAACCACTGCTCACCTATGAGCAGATGCACTCACCTTATTAAACTGTAGCTCAGCTATAGGCACATCTGGCATTTTTTATTATTTTGTTATCTCACATTTCTTCAAAATAAATGGCCTATTTCATTAAATTTTACATAAAATATAATTTTATATGTGCACATATATGTCAGGGACTTGTTTTGTGCTTATTTCCCTAAAAATAAAAATTGACGTTGTGGGGGCTCGAACCATGACTGCCTGCTCTTCAGCCGATGTCTCTACTGCTACGCTATTGGTTTTTGGCTTACTTTGCATAGTTAGTTCTTATATGCTTTTCCACTTACTGCTAACTGTGGCTGAGCTACGGGCACGCCCGAGCAAACGAGCGCACTCATGGGCAAACATCTTTACAATTAAAAAAAATATAACATGTTCATTTATATAATTTTATGTTCATAGTCTGTGGGGGGCATGTGTTGTGTTGTGTTTATTCACATTTCCATGTACTCTGTCGTGGGGGTTTACTTTGGGCACTTTTACTCTTCTGGGGGCGTGTCCGCTTGCAGGGCTCGGCCTACGGACATACCCCCTACTGTCTTCCACGGACCGTGTAAGCCTTAGGTGTGATTCAGCATGCCCTCATGCATATGCATGACATGCTGACGTCACACCGTTTAACTGCAGCCTCCGTGTAAGCCTTGTAACTCTTACACGGAGGCTTCCCAATATCCTGACCATTTTGATCAAGGAAGATGCCTTAAAACAGATAGAAGAGTGTATATGCACATTCAGACAACCTATTTGTTTACAGGAACATGGGCACAGTTATGGTGTCAAATTATAACACAATGAATCTAGCTCAGGAATAGATAGTAATACTAGGAATAATCCACTCTGTAACAGCAATAAAGCATTTCCCAGAAGTATGGAAATACATGTCAGACTGAATGGATGATACTTCTGTATCTGAAATTCTTCCCCAACTCCAAGGTAAAGTAATCATAGTGCTAGTATATGCAATGAGCATAGGTATGAGAAGTGTATCCCTATATATCAGGGTGGTACAGGGGTGGTGAAATCTCCTTGAAAAAACTCTTGAAATTGTTGCACTGTGTTTCATAATTTACATGTTTTGTTTGAAACATATATTTTTTTCAATGTCAAGACTTGTACCATTAGATCACATTGAATTAATTATTAGTGAAAGATCACAGGTTCTTTTACATTAATATTATGTAGAAAGCTTAAAAACAGTCATACTAATGCTTAGTGAATACTGGTTAGGAGGTACCTGATTCATCAAAGACCATACCATCAAAACTGTTGTCATGCAGAAGATGACATTTAAACTGCTGTTCTGACCTGTAGCAATCCCACATCTGGCAATCTATAATCTGGAGGTTGCAACAGGAAGGGAGCCTCCACCCCCAACACAAACATTAAGATTTTGCTGTTTTAGGTGCTCTTTTAAATGTAGTTCTACAACGTGATGGACATCATTAAAACACACACCAAAGAAAAGCTCTTCAAAATATATATTCTCTTATTATTGATATTCTGCCAAGACCATTTGGCTTTTTTGGTTCTAATAAACCCAAGGTATGCAATAAACGCACACACAAATGTGTGTGTGTGTTGTTTGTGTGTGTGTGTGTGTGTGTGTGTGTGTGTGTGTGTGTGTGTGTGTGTGTGTGTGTGTGTGTGTGTATCTTATTGTCTGATAGTTAATCGCCAATAATGTCACTGGTTAGTCACCAGTAACAACAATGTTACAGCTTTAGTGACATCCTTTCATTTCAAAGACATGTAAACCGCAACTGAAGTAAATCACTTGGGAATGGAATTTTATCTCACTGATGCTGTCTCAAGGGGATTAATACCACTTAAAACCTAATGCTAAGATAAGAAATACAAGATCAATATTCAGTGTCCTAAAAGAAAACAGTAATGCATGGTATATTAAAAATAATCATGTGCCTGAGGAAAGGGGTTAAACTTAATTCAAATGAAGCACTTTTAAAAGGAAATAAAAAAAAAAATAGTTACACAGAAGATACATTCTACAAAACATTTGACTTTTTTAACAGATTAACTTTGACAGGTCATCTTGAACGTCAGTACTGCAATATTTGTTAGCAAAATGACATTACTTGATATGCTATCTAGTATGTGTTGGGCATGCATATATGCTTGTTTCTTTTTGTTCTATTGTCCTTCAAAACTGATTATTTTTCTTAATCCTGTCATCATTGAAGGAATCAAGCAATATACTAAACAGTCCTCTTCCAAACCTACCAACAGAACAGCCACATCTTGGGGAGTGTACTACAGGGAAAACTAACATAAAAAAAGAACAATGGCCATTGACCTAAAACAGCTAATTGTCAGAGGACATGCAAGGGAGGGGGTCAACAAAAAGTAAAACACAACAGATACAACCTTCACGTACATCAGCAACATGTACATATAATGAAAATGTCACTGAGTAACCTTGAGGAAATCCTTTTCTTTTTAATAATATAGCTTGTGACAATAATACTCAATGGACTGACAACTTGGTTCTCACAGTAAAACTAAGATGAAAGTCAGAATCTGCTGAAAAATATTGTCATCATGTCCTAATATATACATACTATTGTTTTAAAATAACAGTTCAAGGGATTTATATTGCACTTTACAAAGCAAGACAAAAATACTAGAATGCTTATTTTGGGAAAACAACGGGAACACAAAGCTTCAGATAATATATAGAATGAAGGAGATTACATTGGTGTAGTAGGTAGAACTGCTGCCTGACAACAATTTCTTCCATCACTTAATTCATTTTATTTATTTATTTATTTATTTGCAGTTTGTTTAACCAGGATAGTCCATTGGGCCTAAAGAACCCGTTTTCAATGGAGTCCTGGGGAGAAAAGCTCCACATACAGATAATGCAAAGATTATAGTCCACATACAGATTATAAAAAGGTTATGTTACACACATAGTTTACACGAGAAATTAAAGAAAAACATTGTAGAAATTCTAGTTATAAGTAGACCAAAAAAAAAAAAATTTTTTTTAAGATTGCAGGGTACAAATAAGGAGTTATATGCTAGAAGCCAGCAAGAATTTGCTGATTAGGTTTTGATAAAAAGGAAAAGAGAAGAAGTGTTGGGAGTAGAGAGTGGGTTATGAGGGATGTGTACAGGAGCATTCCCAAGAGGATTTTAGATGAGAGTGTAGGGATTTTTTAAAGGATGGTAGGTTGGTAATGGTGTGAATGCAGGGGGGAAGGGAGTTCCATAGGCGTGCTAGTGAGAAGGACAGGAGGTTTTGTCCAGGAGGGTGTAAGGGTCTGTAAACTTCTATGAAGTTTTGATTATTAGATCTTAGAAGTCTTTGAGTTGTTTGCATTTTCAAGGTAGAAGAGAGAGAGGGACAGAGGGATGGCTGGAAAATGAGTTTATGTGCATAGGTGAGCTGAGTGTAGGAGAGGTAGTTAGGAAGCTCTTGCCAGTTGAGTTGGAGGAGAGGTTCACAGTGATGGGTGGATAATTTGTTACTGGTGGCGAATCTGGCTGTTTTATTGTAACAAGAGGACAGCTTGGTTTTCAGAGAAGATTGTAGGTTTGTAAGAAGAGGGGCACCATAGAGAAGGGAGGGAAGGAGAAATGTGGTAGAGAGAGTAATTTTGGTAGATGGGGTGAGGAACCGATTGTGACGGTAGAGCATGCCCAATTTTTGGTGAGTTTTTTTTATATTTAGTAGCAGATGGGAGTTGAATTTGAGCTTGTCATCAATTTGGACACCCAGTAGTTTGGCTTCAGATACCAGCTCAAGAGTTGTGTTGTTTTGGCTGGTGATAGTGAATAGAGATCTATCAAAGTTATTTGTTTTGGAGGGGGTAAATATCATAAGTTTAGTCTTAGCAGCATTGGGTGCAAGATGGTTGTCTTTCATCCATTGTTCTGTGGTGGTGAAAGAGTCTTGGGTGAGTTTTTGAAGAGTTGGGATAGATGAGGAAGCACAAATGATTGTGGAGTTGTCTGCATATTGAATAATGTTTGCAAGGGGGATAGAGTGGTAGAAGTCATTAATAAAGATATTGAAGAGGAGCTGACCTAAAATAGAACCTTGTGGAACACCTGTAGGGGTGTTGAGGAAGGAGGAGGTGGCTTTTTTTCCATTTGACGGCTTGTTTCCTATTAGAGAGATAGCTAGTAAACCAATGTAGGGAAGAGGGGGTAAGGTTTAGGTTAGATAGCTTAGTAAGAAGTAGGTTATGAGAGATAGTGTCAAAGACTTTAGAGAGATCAAGTAGGATGGTAGATACAGTGAAGCCAGAATCTCTTGCTTTATTCACTGTTTCAAGGAAGGATAGGAGAGCGGTCATGGTGCTATGATGGGGTCTGAATCCGTGCTGTGTGGGAGTTAATAGATTGTTGTCCAGAAGATGGGGAAGGAGCTGTAGATGTATACATTTTTCTAGGACTTTTGAAAGGGGAGACAGGATGGCTATGGGACAGAAATTGGTAATGTTACTGTTGTTACCACCTTTTTTTTGGATCATTCAACCAATTCATGGTTTGGATGCTGTGCTATGCAGAGCTTGCATCTGTCCTAAATTTACTTGAGTTCTGGCCAAGGGTCCAGATGTTTTCAACATTCAAAAACATGTAAGAAAGTAAAGGATAATTCCTTAACCTGCCTGTGTTTGTGTGTGTGTGTGTGTGTGTGTGTGTGTGTGTGTGTGTGTGTGTGTGTGTGTGTGTGTGTGTGTGTGTGTGTGTGTGTGTGTTCTTACATGCAATGAACTGGTGATGTCCTTCCATTCACTGGTTGCAGAATTTCTAACATCTGAGATTCCCTGGCTCAGGTAGCCTGACATCTGGCCAGTATACAAAAGCCTACAATAGCTTTAAGGTGTGCAGTATGTCACACATATGCTCCTCACATAACGTAGGCCATAAAGGTGATGTCTGGATGTACCATCCTCAGCAGCAGCTTCTAGGCAACAAGACATTTCCCTGTAGTACATTTGGTTGGGGACTGGGGATACATGATTAAAGTGCCATTTAGCTGCAGAGAAATATGGCTTTTGAAAATTCCCTGTGGGCAAAGAGAACAATGTGGTGCCATGCCCACAGCTTCAATAACCAAATGCACAGCAGGAAAATAACACCCATGGTCCCCAAGACAACATGAGCCAGCAGGCAGTATGGCAGGCATCAGCAGCAGGCTGGCCAGTGGGCATGTCAATGGTAGTAAAAATATAGGGCACAATGGGCAGTGCCTTTATAATTGGTGTGTCTGGACCACTACCCCCTTCACAGTGTCTGGGGAGCATTACCTATAATGCATACTGGAACATAAATGAGACTACAATAGCATGCAAGATTTCCTCCATGCTGTAGCGCACTTCAACCTGTTGTAGTTACATAGGCATGTACTGTACACTGAGCACAACACTCATTACTTCTTCTCCCTCCTTGCACTTGGTTATTAAAGCTGTCGGCATAGCAATATGTGCTTTCCTTTGCCCGCAGACAATTTGCAACAGTCATATTCCTCTGCAGCTGTATGTCACTTCAGCCATGTGTCCCCATCCAATTCTACCACAGGGAAATATCTTGCAGCCTAGGTTCCTGAACCCCTTATGCAAAACAGTTTGGCTCCACAAAGGAGGTGCTAAGTTGTTCTAAAGATATCCAGGTAACCTCAGATACTGGAATCAAAATAGATTATATTAAAAAGAACTGTGCAAACTGGATCCAAACAAAACACAGGAAGGAGACAATCAATAATGACCCAAGAACACTTCAGCAAGAACTTATAGTACCACAATATCTATTATTTACTTGGTGATATATATATATATATATATATATATATATATATATATATATATATATATGGGTTCCTATGAGTTCATCGAAATGCCAAAACATCGACGCTCACTTCTTCGACACGAAAACATCGACTCTTCATATCATCGACAATTCACGTAAGCGATCCTCCCCCTCTCAGGACCCATGGTAGTACTTGATTGTCTGCTACAACGCATATGGTTCAAGTCACTACCCACAATTTCCCTTGACAGCGTTGTAATTTACGTCGCAATACACACACAAGTGCTACCATGGGTCCTGAGAGGGGGAGGATCGCTTACGTGAATTGTCGATGATATGAAGAGTCGATGTTTTCGTGTCGAAGAAGTGAGCGTCGATGTTTTGGCGTTTCGATGAACTCATAGGAACCCATATATATATATAGAGAGAGAGAGAGAGAGATTCCTCAAAATTGCAGACGTGCTTATTAAACCTGTCTTTAAGAGAAAGGAGAGTAGGGCAATCCTAGAATCATATAAACCCATAAGACTTTTTTCATGTTGTGTAAAAATAATGGGGAAGGTAATATTGGACAAGTTATTGTCAGAACTGTAAAGATTGGGACTTGAAACCATGCATCAGCATGCATATGTTGAAACTAGATCTGTTACTACCAGTAACATGATGTTCTATAACAATATAATAACAGCTATGAATGAAAAACCATGCTGTGATACAATTTATATAGATTTAACCTCAGCATTTCATAGGGTCATATACAAAACACTTACAACTAGATATTAATTTATTGTTGATAAGATGGATAGCTGTATGGCTTACAAATAGGACATGGCAACACTTTATAAGCTCGAAATCCTGCAATATCTAATTTCAGAATCTCGAGTCCAAGTGGAAAGGTTAAAACAGTGAACGCCCAGAAGCATGAAATTCAAAATCTCGCATTTTGAGATGTTGATTTAGCGGTTCTGGTGTTGCGCTGTGTTCAAGGATTCAGGTAAGTGTTTATGTTTTAAGGGTTTTGGGTAGGGGCTGCAGTGTGTTTTAGTGTGTTTTGTTACTGTGGTGTGTGCGAGGGGGATGTAGATTGTGTGGTGGTGTTTTGTATGTTTGTGTATGTAGTGCGACCTTGGAGTTAGTATATTTAAGTAGGGGGGTGGGTTGTGTGTTTGTTTGTAGGGAGGAAGGTGTGTGTATGTGTATGTGTGTGGTGTGTGTGTAGTATAGAAGTTGCCATTTTGAATTTCGCGCTTCTGGGTGTTCACCATTTTGGATATAATATCTTGTTCTGAAATGGGGGTGGGGGCTTGGCAGTATTCATTAGAAAAAGCAGAGTTGGTGTGGCAGCTCCATCTGAATGCAACATGTTGGCCAGGTCTTAACATTAGTGTATCTATTACTAGTCTACTAAAGTTAAGAGCCCTTAACAGATGACACTTACTGTTCTTTTTCTTTTTCTTTCTTTTGATTTGGGCTTGCTGGTCTTATATGCGTGGTCTTAATATAAAGTGTTTTGTAAGTAGCCTATAATTGCTGGGGTATATCAGGTTACTTGTATGATGCCTATTTTAAGCATGTTTTTACAATAACTGATGGGTTTTAGAAATTATGTGTGTAATTAATAATTTTATTTTATTAGTTGAGGAAGTGATGTCATATGATAAATGTATATAAGGGATATGAGGTTGTTTTATTGCCATCTGATGAAGTTCCATTTAAATATATGATTTGGGGAATGAAAGTGCTTATGGTGGTTTAATCTCTATGTGTTGGAGTATCTGTTTGTTCTTTGTGTATTTGGATTATTTTGGAAGAATAAAAACTTTTGTTGAGGTGTCCATTGGATTGAGTGTTTTTTTGGATTCTCTGGTTATTGTTTTTTTTTTTGGTTTGACTTCCTTGTTCATTGTTTTAGCCTTTCTACTTTATGGGCTCGAGATTCTGAAATTTGTTATTTCAGGATTTCAAACTTATAAAGTGAATCATAAGTATCATATAGCAACTGGACAGGAGAAATTCTTGGTTACAGTCAGGGTGTCCCACAAGGCTCTGTCCTAGGCCCTTACTTGTTTTGATTGTATCTTTCAGATCTATATTTTTCATCTGAGGTATTCTACAGTCTATATGCAGATTACCTGAAAATGGGTTAACGGATCACATGTGCTACAGATAGGGCATGTCTGAAAAATAATTTGACTAAGTTGACCATTTGGGCACAGGAGAATAACATGCTGATAAAGGCATCAAAAACTAACCATATTAGATTTGAGACACAAGAATTGAAAGGTGAATAATACAGCACATGGTGATTGAAAGTGTAGATTTATTTAAGGACCTGGGTATATGGGTAGATCCAGCTCTGAGTTTTTTCTAATCATATTAACCAATTAGTTATTGATTGTTATAAAACTATAGTTTGAATAAAAAGATTTATAAAGTCTAGAAAATCAGAAATTATGAAGTCATAGGTTAGTACTAAGCTAACTGCCCTTGTGAACCATTGGAAGCCTAGTCAATTATCCCTTGTGAGACTCAAACCCTGCATCTTGTATTTGTGAGGCAAACACCTTAACCATTAGGCCACCCTCCCAACCCCAGCTTGTTAATTCCATTAGACCCAAACTTTAGTATGGAATAACAATATCAAAACCTTATAAGAGAACAAGCAAGAGTAAACTGGAAAGAGTACAATGGAAATATACCAAGATCATCCATGGGTGTGAAAAATTAAGTTATTGTGAAAAACTAAAATAACTGAAGTTGTAGAACATTGCTTGTAGATATTTAAGAGGAGATCTTATTCAGCTACATAGGGTATTTAGTGACAGTTCAGTTATTACTGGGAGTGTTTGGTTCATAGGTTAGTACTAGGCTAACTGCCCTTGTGAGCCATTTTAAGCCTAGTCAGTTATCCCTTGGGAAACTTAAACCCTGAACTTTGTGTTTGTAAGGCCAACATCTTAACCATTTGGCTACCCCCCCCCCAACTGTGCTGCTGGGGTTATCAAAAAATAGTAGACAATCATCAAACAACCTATACAGAAGATTCCATTAGAATGAGAGGTGTACTAACTGGTTCTCTGAGAGAGCAGCTTATATATGGAACAGACTACCAAACTACATTAAAGCAAGTACAAGTTTAGATATTTTTAAGAACAGCCTAGATACTTATTATGGAAACAACTGTTTTGGTATATTGGCAGGCTAGAAGGGCATTAATGCCCATGCTTGAAATATTTGTTTGTATGTATGTATGTATCATATGCCTATATGTGTATAAGTGGAAATGTATGGGTATTACTGGGTAAGGGCACCAACACCATATATGGTCACATTACAAATGAGGTGAATATGGATCATGTAGAACAGTTAATGACACAAATGACAGTCACACAATGCTGCTGGGGAACATTTGTATAATCCTAATGAATAGCAAAACAATAGTACATAAAATGAATTCCCCACAGTTGCAAATGAATCTCAACTTGTTATATGTTTGTGTATATAACAGCATTACAACATATGGGTGAATCCAGGCATATATGCCCATGTAATCAGTATGAAATAATATTGCTCTATGTCAGGTAACATTTCCAGATGCTAGGTATACACATGTACAGCTGTGCCATACTGCAGCTGTCACTGTGATGATTGAATGAAAACTGTGTAGAATGTTGATATATTCCACTACAAGAAGTTAGCATGGCAACAATATACATATCATCATCCTGTATCAACAGTCCTCAGGAGGCATATTACTAAAGCTGCTATAAAGGGAACATGTAACCAAAAGGCAGCAGTGGGCATCCAGACAGTAGCTCAAATCACAGATTGAAAAACACTGTTGTTGGGCTACAGTACATCCACACCTCAACATAGCACATGTGAATGACAACAACATTGACATGTGCAATGTTCATAAGGTCATAGGACATTACTAGGCTAACAGTCAAAAGCACATATAATCCTAGCCATTATTATACCATTTAAACCCAAATTGCTACCTGTATGTCATTGAAGATAGTAGTGGTACATGTGCATGTGTGCATGTTCGATTTACTACAGACTGCCTCTGTCCATATGTGACATATGCACCACACAATGACAGAAATAGCAATCCCACATCCAGTGGTCTGGAGATGGCTTGCAGAGGGTCATGGAGGGGCTCTACCTCATGATGTGTGTATGCATTTTTATATGATTACTTCTTCAGTGTTCTGAAAGGATGTTATGTAGACAGAGGGAAGCAAGGGATGCTGGATTCAGGGGGCTAGTAAAACATTCTCCTGAGTGGGAGTCAAATGCAGAAAGATCAAAACATCATACAACAACCATAATACATCACTAACCACACACACCAGTTGACTAAGTTCAGATTCGAACACCACATGTGTGTAGGTATAGATGCTGGATTATATAAAATGTAAGACTAGCACTACCACAGATGTCGGACTTTAGCAAAGTGCACTTTATACAGGATGACATCATCAATGAATGCTGAGAAGAAGAAGATGGGATGAGTATCTGACATAGATGTAGACTCACATTGTGGTGCAAAATCATCTCCAGACTGATAGTTGAATGAACACACACACACACACACACACAAGTTGACTGCTATCAAACTAGAACAGCTACCCATCTAGTTATGCAAGCTTGAGTGCAGAGTACTTAATGGTCACATCATCACAGCTGTCTGAGTTTAAGACTGTCAGAGTGTGGTTTATAAGGGATAACGTCTTCATCAGTGTATGCTGAGAAGATGATGTTTGGGATGGGTGTCTGACAGATGTGGACTTACATCCTGGTGTAAAATTGTGTCCAGACTGATACTTGAATGAGCACACACACACACACACACACACACACACACACACACACACACACACACACACACACACACACACACACACACACACACACACATGCAAGTTGATGCTGTGAGATTACAGAAGTTTGAGAACACAGTACTTAATGTTTTCAACAAAGAAGACATCTGAGTTGAATATTCTCTGAGTGCACTTTACAGAGGATGCCATCATCAGTGCATACTGAGAAGAAGCTATTTGAGAGAAGTCTCTGACATAGATGTGGACTTACATCCTGTTGTAAAATTGTCTCATTACTGATACTGGAGTGAACACACACTCACATTGACTGCTGTGAGATTAAAACCCTACCTATCTACTTATACAAGTTGCAGAACACAGAACTTAACACTAACACCACCACACAAGTCTGATTTTAATAGTGCCACAGTGCATGTTATAAAGGATGACATTATTGGTGTATGCTGAGAAGAGGATGTTGAAGGGGCTGTATGAAATTGCTGTGGAGTCATGTAGCAGGGTAAAAGTACCTTCTGAATGCTACTGTAGTGAGGGCAGCAGGACCTGGACTCATTCTCTTCACACTACACAGACACACACACACACACACACACACACACACACACACACACACACACACACACACACACACACACACACACACACACACACACACACACACACACACACACACACACACATGCAAGTTGATGCTGCGAGATTACAGAAGTTTGAGAACACAGTACTTAATGTTTTCAACAAAGAAGACATCTGAGTTGAATATTCTCTGAGTGCACTTTACAGAGGATGCCATCATCAGTGCATACTGAGAAGAAGCTATTTGAGAGAAGTCTCTGACATAGATGTGGACTTACATCCTGTTGTAAAATTGTCTCATTACTGATACTGGAGTGAACACACACTCACATTGACTGCTGTGAGATTAAAACCACCACACAAGTCTGATTTTAATAGTGCCACAGTGCATGTTATAAAGGATGACATTATCGGTGTATGCTGAGAAGAGGATGTTGAAGGTACCTTCTGAATGCTACTGTAGTGAGGGCAGCAGGACCTGAACTCATTCTCTTCACACTACACAGACACACACACACACACACACACACATACACACACACACACACACACACACACACACACACACACACACACACACACACACACACACACACACACACACACACACAAAGTTGACTACTGTGAGATTGGAACCTCTACCTATCTAATTATACAAGCTAGAGAACACAACACTAAACACCCACAGCACCACAAAAGTCTGATTGCAACAGTGTCACAGTGCACTTTATAGAGGATGACATCATGATAGTTTACAGGTAATATATAGTGTTATTATACTTGTTTGCAAAGCCAAGACTTCTGATATGATTATGTGAACACAGTTTTGCAAAATTACATATAAATAAATCCTGGCAACCTAAGTGAAAGAAGCTGTCATGAAGGCATATTGCAGAACTGAGGCAGACCTCTGCATCCTGAATTTGGCACTATCTTTCTCTTCTCTTGCCATGTCTGCAAAGGCCCTCTACCAAGCGTTGCAATGGTTTCCTACCAAAATTTGATATTACAAATTACAAATATGCACAACCATGCCATCTGCATTTGAGAGATGGTAAGCAAAGAAAAATATTACCAAACAAAGAGGAAGAGAGTTTATGAAACAACAATGATGGCATGAGATTTGCCATTGGTTTATGTCATGTGTGCTGCCATACCTAGTCACACATTGTCCAGTGGTCAACACTGAAATGCCAAATAACTTGGCTTTTAAGCCATGACTTTGGAGTTATCAGTGGGATGACTTGGCATATATTTTGTGGGGACTTAAACACACTATAAAAAGTAATTTGTACAATGTGGGATTCAAACCTATGCAAAAGAGAAGGCATATATTTCCTCATCGGTCATTAATTCTCATTGCCACATAAGAAATATGTGATAATCATGGTCATTGCAGCTATACAGCTTAAAAAGTGACTGGTGCTATACTTCAATTATGCATTCACATGTGTGATGTAGGAGTAATGTCTGACAATATACTGGAAACAGATAGACTTGCATGGCTTTAGTAATAGAGTCCGGCATTATGATACTTATCTTAAAATACATTCTGTTTTACAGTTATACCTGTGTTATTGGAGGGGTATAGATGATTGTCAGTAAACCACTGTGTCCATCAGAGATATGCAACTGCATTTTTCATTACATAATCATCAGTATTATTCTAAATCAGTTACAGACACAATACATATGATATCTACAAAAGTATGTGCATGTAAGCAGTAATGACACCTTTCTGTCAATCAACCTGCTATACACACCTATCGTTATGTAGTATTGCCTTTATAATTAAACTTTTGTGAAAAATTGCAGTATGACATCCTTACTAAGAAACAGGATAGTGAATATGAACCTTGTCTCACCTGTGTTCTGGTCATAAACTCACTGTACTTATACCTGGTGCCACAGGGAAACCTAGGCAACTAATATATTTTCCATACTAAGTATTGGACAAGTGCTGACAGCCACACATCACTGCTTGCCCTGTTTGCATGAAGGAAGGTGAACTAAATTAAATTTTTTACTTTTCCCTTACATTGTAAACCCTGTTTGCCTATAGGTAAACAATGCACGTATGTAAAAGGTAATTGTGAACATATATTACATGTTCAAATACACATTAATGTCAGTAAGATTAATTTCAGTGGGACTCCAACCTCACTTTACCTATGTTCTCTCTTTTTTAGCTCAACATATTTATACCTTGTGCCACAGAGACAGTCGGGTAACAGGTGAAATTTCTGTAATCATTACCATCATTATTGCTGTCTGCAGCACAATGCCACTTAGCATGTTTGCGCTTTGCAAGGCAACTGAAAATAAATTTTTCATTTTTTCTTTAGCAGCTAAACACATTTGCTCTATGCCATATGACCCGCACATGGTAAAGGCAAAAAAAGGGAAACAAAGGTTAAACAATTAGACAGCTCTGGATTTGAGCCATCAGACTATTGCACTTACACAACACAGTTGTAGTGGGTTACCTCTCTTTGACACAGACACAGCTTGGCAATACCAGTCCAATCACATGCATACAATCAATACACATTGCATTCCCCGTATTAACAGTTCACACAGTTGTTCATGTTCAGTTGGTTGTACATGTGTGGCTAACATAAATACTGCAATGAGTGACCACACAATTATTTATGAATATGTTTGCAAAAACGCAGCTCTATTTTCTGTTTGTATTATAGTCTGCTTTTGTATTACCTCTGCTTTACTATCAGATATGCAATTTATAGAGCATTTCCTATCATTCTTCTTTGTTTTTGTTTTGTTCTTTGGATGTGGTGATCCTGGCAGGGTGGTGGAATGTGTGCTCCTACTCCTTGGTGCTCCTGCTGCAGCTATTTTTATAGGATGATATTGTTTAAGAAAGCACAGACTGTAAAAATGTAATCAAAAGTACTGGGATCGTACTGCAGAGACCCTTCCTATGTATCTAGGCACCAAACCATGACTTCAATAGCCCAAACACATGCTCTGTGATATTTATTGCTTGAATTTGTGGCTCATTATAGTGTTCCTCTGTGGGTGGGTATGCATATCTGATGGGCATCATCGGCCATGGTTTAAGTGCATACCCTTCATCACTTGGTAAATGGCCATGTGGGACATCACCCCAGATAACCTCTGGTAAAGCTGCAAGCTGTGCCAGATATGAGAGTTGTGGTAGCTGCTGGGGCTTCCAGCACACGTATTCAGGATGATTCCCCTAGCATTACACATGACCTGGCAGTTAATGGAATGGAATCCCTTTCTGTTAATGTAGACCCATTCCTGTTTCCTGGGTGGTGCATTGATCTAAATGTATGTGCAGTTTATGGTACCCAAGATGTCAGGGAAGTGTGCTATGGGGTAGAACTCCTGCATAGTTATAGCTCTGTCCTCAGGGGTATGGGGGAAATATATATCGTCACTGGCATATTGTAGCATAACATTTAGGAATTGGTGTAGATCCTGCATGCTGATGTCTGTGACACCCCCAGGATGTCTCCTGTGAGGTCACTGAAAGGTTCTTGTAACTAATATTTTTCACTGCTCCACATACCATGGTCTCCACAGGTATTGGTTCTCCTCAGTTTGAACTTGCTCTGAGGTGAGTATGACAGAAGTTGCAGAGTTCCTAGAATGTGTCTCTATCAGCCCACTAGCACTTGACTATTTCCACCTCATGCACACCATGAAAAGTTAAAGGGGTCTAAATACCCTTCTCCTCCTTGTCCAAAGTCTATCTTGACTTGAGCCTGTTACACATACACATGCAGAAGAACAACAGCAGCAGTCCCCAAAATACTTTTCTTGTAGTGTAGTTTCTTTGGCAATGTTCAAATTGGTTTTGGAGTATAAAGCAAAAGGCTACATTATGTGCACACAATTGCTTTATAGCTTGTTGAATATCTCTGCCATCTTGGATTGGTTGACTAGCATACAATTCAGCTGCTTATGCAGAAATTAGCATGACACAATGTTTGCCGTGTTTGTGTGGCTTTTCACATCATGTGGAGGCACTTAGTGAATACAGTTTGTTGTGCTATTGTGTGCACATCTCACCATAAAGTTTAAATAATCCATGTAGTGGTTATTGAATCCTACCCATTGCCATTGTCTAGTTAGAATTTAGTCAAAAATACCAGGTAAAAGAGGGAGAAAGACACAGGAGTGTGTGTGTGTGTGTGTGTGTGTGTGTGTGTGTGTGTGTGTGTGTGTGTGTGTGTGCGTGTGTGCGTGTGAATGTGGCTGCCTGTGTTGATGGGGGGGGGGGGCATGTAATACAAACACTACAGATTGTATGCAAAAGCTAAAGAACTACTTATCGATCAACAAAAAATGTCCTTGACCATAAAACAATGGTAAATTCTGAATCTATTACATTCTGTAATGCACATAAAACTGTCACTTATGTGGCTTTTGCATGCTACCACACTTCTGTCTCCATCTTGTGATGATTCTCCTGCTGTCAAACATCTAAACAACATACCCACGTTTTCTTCTTTGCAAATCATCTCTCATAGTCCCCTGACATTCACATGCTTTTAACTGTCTTCCCCTATTCTCAGTTTACAGTACCACCACTTAAAGTGTCCCCTTCTCTACCTCAACAAACACAGAAATATGCCATAGCTGGAAGAGTAAACAGGAATTGTTTGTACTACCTTTAAGGAAATATATGACTCGGTTTCCTTTCACTGGATTGAGGAAAGTGACCATAAGTGTTAGTACCATACTGTACATATCTCTGGAAGAAATGTATATGGTTAGGCCTTTGAATTTATGTTTAAAGAACTCTCATTCAATATCCACTGTATGTAACACTATAGTAATGCTATACATTGGGTTAAGGAAAGTAGGCATAGCTGTTGGTGTTAAACTGCATCTTTTTAAAAATATCTGTGAGTATTCCTTTAAATTTGTGTTTACAAATGTCTGTATGTGAATGTTTCTAACCGTACTGGAGCTTTTGTCCCTGGGCTGCTACTAAAAAGGCTCAGCCAGTCTATCCCATTTAATAAAGGAAATAAATAAAAGTAAATTAACTATTTAATGCTGCTCCAGGAGCAGAGAATCACAATAACTATTACATTTCTTGAGGATGTACTTCTTAGCTCATAGATAATGGCAAAGAAAATTAGGAAAAAAGGCTTGGACTTTTGCACACTGTTAGAATAATAATAATATGTCCTGCAGATGTATGCACAAGGGTTCGTGCAATACATAATACACATGTATTTTGAAGAATGTGGAATCTGATTGCAGTTCTTGACATTGACTTAGGCATTGTAGAACCTGCAACTCCCCTTCAAAAATGGATAGTTTGGAAGCAAATAGAAACTGTGAACATGAGGTCTGAAACATTCCAGAATCTATTTCAAGAGCACATAATTTCAAAGGACCATATAAAATTATTGCTAATGATAATGAGTCACCAAACATACGTATGAAAAGAAACAAGCCTGCCATCTGGTATAGACATAAAAATTTTATGCAAGGTTCACTTTCTAATCAAAGAGACTGGCAGAACAGCAGTCAAAAAAATGTTAAAATGCACCATTTTCAACATGCTGCCACAACTGAATGCTGCAGTTCCAGGTAAAGTAGAGGTCAGTTCATTTCATAAGTAAAAGAACATGTTAAATAGTAGGACAAACTAATTGGTGCTTTTTGATACATAAGTATTCTTTGCATATGAAACATTGTACGAAAATATAAAGCTATCTTTCCTATCACATTCCATTATGTTTGCAGCAATGTAAGCAGAATTATGTTGCTGCAATGTTACAGGACTCTTGGAGCTGAGTCATTGCTGACTGTACGGCAGTTTAAAATACCATGGCTAAGTACAGCTGGAACAATAGGCCTGCTTTGAAATGTGACATTCATTCATTATTACTAGATGTAGTATTTGTTTCTGAGTTATGACTGCTCATTACATACAATAGAATGTGTGACTGAATGGCATTGAAAGTGGATTTTGGATGCCTGCTTTTCTGTGTGTTAACCACAATGCAAGAAGATTTGCTGAAGTATGTTTTATTAAATTCTGTTGCCATCACATCTTCATATCTCAGAGTCTAGGACCACACACTCATTTCAGATAAGTGGTTCAGAACTGGGTATTTTTGAAAAATTGCCTTGACAAACCACATGATTCCCCTTTTATGCCTCTGCATATGTTTGCTCTTCTGAATATTTTTAAATGTTATGCTATACTGACTTTTAAGAGGAGAAGATGTAAAAGTAAAGGCTTTGAATGAATCCCAGAGCTCTGCAGCTTACCAGAAGCAACATCACAGCTGAAACACCAGGCTCTAAGTCACATAAAAGGAAAAAAAGCTACAAGGCTTTTAAGCAGTAAGAAAAAGTGCCTAAAGCTGCCAATCCAAGGAGTTATAATACTAGCCGGAACACGTGGATAGAAATATCACACACGTCTTGGGGGTCATGAAGATGTACTGGCAATGTAAAGAGACCAATCCAAGCAATCTAACAACAGCAAGTTGGAAGAGGGGCCCTTAAATAACTGTACAGATTTAAAAGCAACAAGAACAGATAGTGCATTGGAAAATTACTTGACAGAACTTCAGTCAGTATTGGCAGTGTACTGACAGGAGTAGAAAGATCGTCGCCAAAAACTGCTCTGCTGTCAGCGATTTCAGCAAAAACAAACAGCGCTTCTGCTCACTAAGAAAAAGCAAAAGCATTTTTAGGGGCTTAATATAAAAGAAATGAAAGGCATTGTCCAAGAGCATTGTTTTGAGCTAGCAGGTAAAACACACAGACGTTTGAGGTAAGTTAAGATGTCCCTGAATAATAAGCACTGCAGGAGAGGCAAGTGTAAAATAGTGTAGCAGGAAATCAGGCAATACAAGCACACACACATGCACATGTGCATACATACATGCATACATGTATAAATAATGGGTCTATATCACTTTGTCGAAACGGCAGAATTTTGAATGCCATATGTTCGAACTTCTAACCTCGAAGTGCAAAACCATCGAAGGCTTAGAACAGCGATTTTTTTCACAGGAAAAAAAATTGCTGTTCCAAGAAACACACACACAACACAAGCACACCCAAAAAAACAGCAATCCACACACATACACTTAAAATCCTACATCTAACCCTACACTAAACTACATACACTACTATCTATTCACTTACCTTAACCCAAACCCTAACCCTAAGGTCCGTCACTATCGCACACTCACCTGACCTGTGCCCTAACACTAACTCACCTATCCTGCCCTAACCCTAAAGTCTGTCACTATTGCACACCCACCTCACCCACGCCCTAACCCTAACTCATCTAACCTGCACCCTAACCCTAACGTCCACACAATCGCACACTTACCTGAACCCAACCCATAACTTTCCACCACAGTGCTGAAAATCGTGAAGCCACAGAAACGGCCCACCAAATTCTTTCCCTGAGAAAGAATTTGATGTTCCACGGCTTTGCGATAATCAGTTGTTGAACTTCACAGTTCGAACATATGGTGTTTGCACAGCTGAAGTTTCGATGAACTGATAGGAACCCTAAATAATTACATACCTACATAAACACATATATGCATACATATATATACCTACATATATAAATGCATGCATATACATGCACATATATACATATATGCATACATAAATAATGGGAGGAAGGGAGTTTAAACTAGGCCAATACATGCATAAGTAAATAAATAAATAGGAGAAGGTGAGGATTGTACATTTAGATACCTACTTCTCAGTTAAAACAAAATACAAGCATATTCAAAGCTAAATGAGTAGGCAGGGGAGGAAGGCTGAAAATTAATCTATAAGGGTACTGAGTGGTCAAAATTCTGGTTGAGGGATTCGTGAGTGTAGGTTTAATGTGTGATGTAAACTTAAAAGCTTTTCAAGGCAAGTATGGAAACTGGGGAAGACACAGACATGACTAAGAAAGGACTAGACTAGGAAGATGAAGGTAGGCCACAGCCAGTGGCAGGAAGTGAAGAAAAAGGCTGGAGAACAGTAAGAAGACAGAGAAAGGGCAAAACAAAATGTATGGAATAATACAGTGAAAAAGAAAAGGAATAAAACCTGCATATGTAAAAATGTCTCTCCATTTACTTTAGTCATGGTTAGCCAGATAGTAAAGGTTGTCATTCACCAATGACCTAGCATCAGGATTAACCTCTGAGGAATTGTTAGAAAACAGTTACAGACAAAACATAAGGTGCTCTGGTGATGCCCTGACAAAAAGCTTCAGAAAATGGCCTTCACATTTTGACAGATTTTATGTCCCACAAAAATGTTTATCAAATCATGGATACCAGAAAGCAGTACTAGTCAGATCACGATCATATTAAACAAACCTAGGACTGTTGGTGGTATTATGAAAAACAACAAATAACTGAGTATGAGTTCACAAGACTTTATTCCATACAAACATATAAACATAATCTTAGCACCTCAATCAAAGGTATTCTAGGAAATAATTATATGAAAAGAGCACAAGTTAATTAAAGGCTTTAATTAAACAATTTAAAAAAATAATTAAATGATTATTCAGTTAGTATGAAAACATGCTACAAAATGAAATCTAAAATCAAATATAATAAAAATTTCCACTCTAATTCCAAACTTAAAATATAAGGCATTAAGGTATTATATTTTAATAAATAAACTGCTTCCTTATATTTTAATAGAGTTATGTGATTAACTTTCTGGTTCTCAATCTGTACTTTATCCAAAACACAACGTTTAAATAATGATACATTTCCTTTAAAATGATGTTCTAGTGGATTTTCCACTTTGCCTTTTAAATAACACTTAATATATTCCCTAACTATAATTTTTAATTTTTAATCATCTCACCAATGTAGTAAACATGACAGAGACAGTAGATAATATTAATAGCACCGTAATCAAAATTAATATTAATAATATTATCAGTATTATTAATTTTAACATTATTAACATAGCTGCAAATATAGGCAGACATATCAGTGTAGCTAAGTTTCAGTTTAGAACTTATAAATTTGCTATCCATCAGACAATCTGATAGATTTCTACCACTTACATAACATAATTTAGGCTTATTAAGAATGATGACTGACAAAAAAGACCCTGGGGGGATTCAGTAATCCTCCGTGTAGGATGAACGAAGCCCTACTCGGAGACGGCCGTCTAAGAGTATGATGTCAGCGCGTCATGCATATGCATAAGGGCATGCTGACTCAACTCCCTGGCTAACACGGAGCGTGTAGAAGTGCAGGGGGCGTGTCAGACTGCTGAGCAGTCCAAATATCCACGCCCTGCAAGTGCCTAACTCTATAAATGACAGCAGATATGAGCGAGCCCGCTCAAATGTGCATACCCCCAACAGCACACTCCCCCACATTAAAAAGCCCTGTATAAATGAAATAAAATGTAAAACAAATTTTTTTTTAATTATTCACCATATAGCTGCCTGTATTTGCACGTATGTGCACGGGTGTGCCCATTGCTTAGCTACAGTAAGCAGTTAAGACATTGAAGAGGATAATAAACCACTAATATGCAAACTAAGCTAAATTGCAATAGCTTAGTGGTAGAGCCTTCGCACAAAGAGGAGGCATTCCCAGTTCGAGTCCCACCACTCCATTTTCATTATGAAATCTGTGCATAAATATAATTCCTGACATTTACCTTTTAAATTCCATTAAAATGCATTGAATTGGCCTATGTAGTAGTGAACGATATTGTAAATATATATAAGAAGGTGAAACAGTCATGCATACTAATGAATGCATAAGTAACCTATCTTAAGCAATGTGAAGCACTGCTAAGCAACATTCACCAGTATTAAGCACATTTAAGAATAATTTCCCATAGCTCAGCACTGCTTTAACTAGCACAATATAATTGCCCATAGCTAAGCACTGCTTAAATTAGTGCAATATAATTGCCCATAGCTAAGCACTGCTTAACTAGCACAATAGCTTTGCGCGGAGCTGTGCATCGAGCCAACTAGTGCATACAAAACATGTTTGTGCGGAGCTGCTCACCGTGCCAACTAGCGCAATGTCGGGCAACGTAGAGCAACGTTGGGTAAAGTAGAGCAAAGTCGGCTAAACATAGCCACACCTCCTAGCTGGTCAGGCCAGTATAAAATAAAAAGCAATGACAGGCTTCGAACCTGTGATACTGTGCATTATAATCAAAGTACAGAACCACTAAGCCATGACAGCTTCTGCTGTTCATGCATTGTCAACATACATATACATATTAATGGAAGTTTACACAGTGCTAAGCATGTTAACTCAGATGAGAATTTTCAAAACTGGCCAATCACAAATAAGTGCGGGAAATGAGCCATATTTAAGCCCCATAGGTGGGAATAATCGCCATAACTGATTGTAGCTCCCATCTGCAGACAGAATGGCCGGTGCTGGAGAGGGCTCTCATTTTTGAGCGCAATGGTGGGGCATTGAGGAGTCAAAACTGATGGTTTGGCTCCTTGTCCATCATCATGCAAGACTCCTGCAGGGCCAGTTCCAAGGTACGGAGTACAAAGCGGAGGCTTGGAACCATCTAGCACATGATCTCACCAGTGCCACAGGCGTCCCTCGGACTGGTGAGCAGGTCAGACACTACCATGCAGACCTGAAGAGATGGAAACAGGACCAACTGAACCAGTGGATACAGGCGGCCCATGGAAATGGCAATGCCCCACTACTGAGTAGGTATTCATGGAATGGAATATGTAAGAATAGCTATTGTAGTCTATATAATGGACAGGTATGTCTCAATATGCCTTCATTTACTTCACAGCTGCAGGTGTCCATGCTGCGAATCAGCAAGCCTATACAGATAGGCTGCTAAGGCTGCACCATCAGGCAGGTTAGTAATTATTCTGCATGTATTGTTATATAAAATAAGAGAGAGAGCCTGAAAGAAAGTGTTGTAGCCCAATAATAAAGGCATAAAATGCCCTGAATAATTTTTCTGCATGTACTGTCATATAAAATAAGTGAGAGAGCCTGAAAAAGAGTGTTGTAACCCATTAATAAAGGTATAATATGTCTTGAATAAGTCTTCTGCATGCACTGTAATATCAAATAAATGAGAGAGCCTCTAGAAAAGTGTGTAATGTAATTAATAAAGGTATAATACCTGAAGTGTGTCCATGTCACTTACTTTGAAATGTTGTTGCACTCTTGCGTTATATAAATAGTACTGTTGTATTAAGTGCTGTTAACCCACAGTTGGGCAGGCTCATATAAAGTGGATGAAGGGAGTGCCAGTAGCTGTGAAGCATATATACAGTCCTCAACAGTTGGTTAATGGCTGGCATGCATAGGTAAATCTGGCACACGAGTAGCTTGTTAATATGTTCCCCAGAAATGTAAGTGTGCTGCTAGAAATGTAGGGGGCTGTAGAAATATAATTGATAATGTCACGTGAACACATCCAGATATGTAGATATATAAATATAAATAAAATATATAAATACGTAGCAGTAACATCTGCATCCTGGACAGTTAGTATGTGAGATATATGTCAGGTATATAATGAACTAGCCAAACCCAGAACACAACTTAATGCACGTTGCCTAGTGTAATAATACATGTAGGGGATATACACCTGCAGTCAATAGGAATGTAGTGTAAACTATAAGTACATATAAGATGTTAATGGAGGTATCTTTTTACACCCTACTGTATGCGCATAAACAATGCAATTCCACACCTCAATGGGTATGTCTAATCGCAAAACATTTGTTGGGACATATGTCCTATTGTTCTATAAATATCTGCATTTACTTTAATGCATGTGCCCTGTTCAAACACCACAGTCTTGGTGGCATGTTGTCACCAATCAATCCTGCATGCTGTTGGAATGTCCACTGTTGTTCTATATATGCATGTGTTATGCTTGCTGTTCAACTGTTGGAACTCTGGTGTGTTGGGTTAATGGGAATATTACTGCATGCTGTTACAACTAATTTGGAATGCTGTTGGCTATGTTGTTATTAAATACATCTAAACACAGAACGTATGGGAAGGCCGGTCCCAGCGGACCCACCTGTCCCACCTCAGCTGGTGATTGCACCTGGCACCATCAGGTCTGGTGCCCAGCCCGGGCCCCCCTCCTCCATTGGTCCTGTGCCACCTTCTGGTGGAAGCGCTGCAGGGGATGGGACTCATCCCCCCGTGCAAGCATGGCCGGAGGAGGGCCACCTGTCACCCTGCGAAGGGTCTGGGCTGTGGTGCGTAGGGAGAGCCAGTGTTCAGTCGCTGATCCCCTATGCCAGATCAAGTCAAGAGTGGGGTGGCTAATGGGTGAGCCTGCCCCTCCTACGCAGCCCCCAGCACAGCCACCCTCCAGGCTGCGAAGGTGCAGTGGTGACTGCCCATGGGTGGCGATCTCAGTTCCACTTTTACCATCTGTGGGCTCATGGGCTTGCGATTTCCAAACATCTTTCCCCATCAGTTGTGTTCACCCAGCCCATGTGTCATATTCCGCCCCTGTATGCATCTTGTTTGTCTTGTCTGTTTACCTCTCCAACCTACCTCCCACAACATACCTACTTCCCCTACCTCACATTCCACTCTCACCTGAAAAAAAAATGGGCAATCTGCTCACACAAAAAAATTACGCCCCATACATAGCTGCCCATTTTACACAAATATCCACTGGACACAGACACTGAAATTCAATTGGCACTACAACATACTTTGTTGTCCTCACCCCTCGCTCAGGGGTGGAAGGTTTTAAAATTCCCTCCAAATTACTAGTATATGCACAGCTGTTGCTATTAAAGAAATGGGCAGCTATGGACCTTCCCTACACCCGTCCTGCACATCCCAAGCTGTTTTCCCTACTGTCTTTCCCACTTTGTGCCCCTTTTTCACCACTTTCCTATCTCCCCATTTTCTTTCCTTTCAAAGAAATTAGTGTGGGGGTTAGTGGGAGTAAGCACTTTTAAGCAGTAGTTAGTGGCCTTGCGTGAGTGTGCGCATGTGTGCGCTTAGCTAAGTATTGCTAAGCATCGCGCAAACCCACGCAAACCTGCTTACAACTGCTTAAAAGTGCCTTAGTCACCCTGCATATGAGGGACCTTGTTCTGCTCAGCAGCAAAATAAAACACCACTGCCAGCCTCGAACCCCGGACACACTAGCCTGCATGAAGTACCACTAGGCCACAGTAGATGTACAGTAAGATGTTGCTGAAATATATATATCATGCATCAGAATGTGTGACTATAAAGGAAAGGTAGGAATGCCATAACACAAAACCTGTTATGTGGAACTATACCAGCAGTTGTTGTGGAATTGCATTACATGACTGTGATAACAGAACCAGACATTCTAGCAGTAAATACTGTTACAGCAGCACTTCACAGCCCCCACACAATATCATAGCAGGATAATCCCCACAGAAATGTACAGAATACTAGTGTGTTCAAGGTACAGCAAGGATGTAGGTAGGCATACTCAGTACTGGAATTGCCCAGTTTCATGAGCATCCTGTGATAATGTCAACAAAATAAAAAGCACAAACACTGCAGAAGTGAGTACATTAATATCCACAGTATAGATGTACCCAAGCAGTTCATGTGCCAAATGGAAACATCTCAATAACTACATATGTATGGCAGCTAATTGTAGATGTTGTAAAGAAACTCCATACTCCCATGTATCTTGTGTTAGCATTTCTAGGGGTGAGTACAATTCTACACTGTCAACTGTGTACTGGAAAAGGCAATATTCAGGTCTGAGTACAACATAGAAGTAACTGGCTACACCCTTAGCAACATTTAGGAAAAATATACCAACCTTCTGACTTACACTACAGTGTCCACAGCAAACAAGCATGGGCCCCACTTTGGAAAGCTAAAAGGCCTACGCCTACCTGACCTAGCAATTTATAGAATTGGGTTGCTATGACAGTGAGTACTGCAATTACCACACAGCAGGCTGCATGCAATTACCAAATGGTGGCCACCAATTGGTGCAGAGGCCATCACATGCACTTGTGCAGATACCTCTAAAAGCAGGCTGTACTTGCTGTCCACACATGCGATCATTTCATTGCAGCCACAGAGAGAGAGAGAGAGAGAGAGAGAGTGAGAAAGCAAGGAAGCAAGCAAGAGAGCAGGAAAGAGAGACACAGAGACACAGACAGACAGACAGACAGACAGACAGACACCAGCAACAACAACAGCCACAGCAACAGCAAAAAAAAAATCAACATAAAAAAAAATAAATTAAAAAAAAAAAAAAAAAATATATATATATATATATATATATATATATATATATATATATATATATATATATATAATATTTGTATTACTACACACACGGAACATAATAATACAAACCCATACAAAATAAAGGTATGTAACTGATATGTATTTACTGGCATGTAGTAGATGTTTTTGAAGAGTACTCTACATACTTTGATTCATCCATATGCGGCAGCAGTACGTATCCATGCACAGATGCCCTGCATAACTACTTCCATGGAGAAATCAGTGTGTAGCTGTGTGCAGTGGGATATGACTGTGATATATGTAGTTCAGCATTAAATGTCAAACATCTGATCCATGTTATCTCTGTTCTGTACAGTAGTGTGTACAATGGCTGTTTGCGGGAGTAGCGCATACAGTTATATAAATAAGGATGCGACAGAGTAACAAATGCATGATAGTCATATTAACGTGTAGCTTAGCATTGGCAACAGCTGTACCAGGCTAGTATGCTAATCTAGCATTTGCAGCTATATATACACCATTTAATATTACTGTGTGCTCACATGTGACACCTGGTCATGTTGCAGCAAGGCCCAGCAAGTCAGCTGTGAGGTCCATGGACTTACAACAGTGTGGACCTTGTGTTTGTATGGCAAACACATCTGGAGAGATCTGTCAGTGTCAGATATATTAGCATCTGTACATGTGCATAGAGCAAGGGACATACTGCAACTGTTTGTGAAGGGTGGACATATATATGTTGTTGAAGGTTGTTATGCGCATGCTTCTATGTAGGTTGTAGTGTGTGGCAAACAAGACAGCATACAGTGTTGGTATATGACATGTGGTGGCTAAACGCTGTAGGTATGAATTGGCAGGTTTACAGTGTTGCAGCCAGTGAGGCCTGCTAAAGCTACATGTGCTAAGAACACCTTCAATGCATTCCGCACAACACTGTGCAATATTAGTACATAACAGTATACCTTGTAACCTTCGCATAATTGATATTCCCACCATGAAAGGTGGACCGTATATGTGCCTATATGGATATCTATATGTACACCAATGTATGTTAATATTTAAGTGTGTGTGTATATATATATATATATATATATATATATATATATATAGAGAGAGAGAGGG
Organism: Protopterus annectens; assembly: GCF_019279795.1. NCBI lineage: Eukaryota > Metazoa > Chordata > Ceratodontiformes > Protopteridae > Protopterus > Protopterus annectens. The sequence continues at coordinate 1,897,467,942 of NC_056737.1, forward strand.
AGAGAGAGACAGGGTCATATTTACTGTGACAGATGGCTGATGACAAAGCCATGGACTCAAGTTCAATGTTGAAACTGCATTGGCATCCCTTCTGCCAAAAAACACCGTACCCATGAACTACCACATAGGTGGTAGTCTACTTAACACCAAAAGTGTGATAAGAGACCATGGGACACAGGTGACTGTAGTCTCCCCTTTGATAATCACAGTGACACACTAGTCATGTAATCTGTCTACCTGCCACACCTCATCACAAAATGTGTGTCATCCAGGGAAATATAGGTCAGTGTTCCTCTCTACTCATCACACATAAAGCCCATTATAGAGTATAATGCCCCATGTGGTATGTACCTCACAAGACATCCACAGCAACTGGAAACGACAAAGACATACCTCACAAAGAGTAATACCAGCCTCAAACAGATGCCCTATGCAGACCATCTCACAAACCCACAACTACACTGTATCACATACCGCCTACCCAGAGGTGACCTCTGCCTAACATACTAAGCTATGTAAAAACCAGAGCTGTTGGACATGCTGCACGTAAACAGATCACAATCTCTACGTGCTACACGCTCTAGGGACCCAAACCTTCTGTCCACAATTAACAGCACATGCTGGAGGGATAGATTCCCATCTCAGAGACATCCCATACTCTGTAACAAACCAACTATCCATAGCAAACAATGCTTCTAATTAGCAGTCGTCATAAATAATCATAAAGATTGTATGGGAGATAGTGAATACACCCAGGCAATCACCTCTGTGTCTCTGCTTGACAGGGCCACATGAATGTGTGTCAAAGGCCAGGGTAGTGTATGGCTAAGCTTCTATAGGCCCTAGGGCCAATAGCCTCTTACCTACCTATGAAGTGATACACACCCACATGTACTTGTTGCAATAATTGCTATGTGAGTTTGACTGAGTGTGATGGTGAATGTATGTGTGAATGTGTCAGAGTTTGATTTATGTGTGATAGCTTAGTGGGAAACTGTTTCTGTCATGGTATTATGTGTCCTAGCTGTGATCCCAGCAAAAGATGTGTATACAATTGCTAGGCTGAAAATCAGTATGCCATACATTCTGACATAGTCCCTTATTGTCGATTGGGGTGCCCATTGTAGGCCAAAGCAGTACATGCATGCTTATTGAGTGTTACTGCTGGCGAATCCAACCCCTGTATGAACTGTAGTTCTATCTGAGGCTGTATGCCTAAACAGCACAGTATGGTGTACGTCCACATTGATTGGAACCACTGTTCTGTATGTTCCCTGTAGTCCTCACAGATTACATACCTCAGGCATACGGTCTCGTAACTATTGACACACAGTACTGTAAGGTACACAGGTAAAGGTCACCTGCGTTGCCATACCTATGTATGTATGTCTGATGTGTGTGTGTGTGTGTGTGTGTGCGTGTGTGTGTGTGTGTGTGTGTGTGTGTGTGTGTGTGTGTGTGCGTGTGTGTGCGTGTGTGTGTGTGTGTATATGCCTGTACCATGGCCTTGGTCGTATGTGTGTTACAGGATATAGGTGCATATCTAGCAACATGTATAGTGTAGTACAGCAGTATGCCGCCTATATTCATGAATGTGCACATATGTTAGGCAGGGGTCTGCCATCAACAACTAATGTGGTATACCAGTGATACTGTCACTGGACTTTACAATCATTGCAATGGATTACACTTTACATGATGCATTAGCATGATATATACCTACTGTGTCTAGGTTGTGCATTGTGTCGCATACAGTGTGCCATGTACTGTTGTATAGTATTACATACTGTTGTAAGTTTGTTGCTGTGCAAAACGTGGTTTGATATATCGAGTGTGCCAGGCACTGTCAGGCAGTTGTGGGTTGAGTACTGACGTGGTATTGAAAGTGTGTATCATCTGACAGCCAATAGGTTGCTATATATGGCAGTTAATTTATATCTGTACATTAGAAATATATGTGTGCCTCATGACCTGCTCACACATATTGTTTCATTGTCTTCCAGGGCTATGTCCTACCATTGTAATCCCGCCTATAGCATGGCGGAGGAAGAGGTCATAACATCCAGCCTGGTGCAGCAGTATGCCCTGCTGTTCTCTAGAACCAGCCAGGACCAGCATGAGCGGACTGCGCTGTGGCAAGAGCTTGTCCATCGGGTAAATGACATAAGCATGCATAACCGGACATATGAGCAGGTACGCCATCACTACAGTGATTTAGTTAGACATGTCCGGCAGTGTGCATCTGATATCAGCAGACAGCAGCTTGCCACAGGTGGGGGGGGGTAGCCATCCACTCCCCCCCCTCACCAGAGTGGAGGAGCTGCTCCTGAGCCAGGTGGCTCCTGGTCAACAACAACCCCAACAACTAACGTGTGTCATCATGGAGGCCGGAGTTACACAGCAAGCTGACATGGAGCATACAGGTAACATAGCATAGATGTCGACTACTGTTACCTGAATTGTTAGAGCATGCTTATGTGAGATGTGTACTGTGTAGTTAGACTATGTGGTGCCTAGTGTTGTGCAATGGTAATAATTAAGAATACAATCTGTAGGCCTGTGACTGTCAACTGTTGTACTACTGTACGATTGCAAACAAGCAGTAGCAATGCCACAGTTGTTGCCACTGACAAAGTGTCACATATCCTTGTAGGTCCCTCTGGTGTGACAGAAAGGCAGCCAACCCATGCTGGTGAGTGTGTTCTACCTTTAATACTGCTAATTAAATGTGCATGTCATAGGTGAGATGTAGGCCATGTACACGTAACACACAAACGCATAATGCATGCTGTGCATGTTTGCTGTGAGACTATGCACATCCCAGTAATGTGGGTAGCTGCCTAAAATTCATACAATATACAGAGCATTCCACACAATTGTGGCAACACTGATGTGGACATTGGATAGGCAGAGTCGATACACATGCACAGAACATACACAACACTGTCATACGCAGTACATGTTAACATGCTACACATGGTGTATTCAGACGCCCGCTGTAAGGTCAAACTACAGTATCCTACACTTCATCCACACAGCACACATAATACACCTGAGGGGTAGACGCCTCACATGTGGCTGTGCGACACTCTTCGACACATTACACATTCATGGTAGGCAATGCCCCCATTGTGCACCTTACAAACCCATGTAACAACTGGCTGTAAAATGGTGAATGTAGCCATGGTACTGCAGTTCTGTTACAGCATGGTATGTGCCAGTCTGGCACACATTAGTTGCCTTGAGTGACCACATGATGCTGCATGATGATGGCTCATGGTAGTATACCCCATCCAGTTACAGTGACCACAGTACTACACATAGCATTACCTGCTATGCACCTTAGTGTTGTGTGTGTGCAAACATAGGCACCTATACACAATATGCATAGCAATCACCATTTGTACAAAGTTACACATATATGTCTTGTAATGCTATTGAGTGTATAGGTCACTATAAACACACAGTTGTCCAGTGCAGGATTCAAGCCCCTACCTAATTATTTTATGATATTAGAGGAGTACGCATTAACACGACACGCTATACATATTAGAGGGCGTTCTCTTTTCCACAGGCATATTTGTAGGATGGTGACATCATCAGACTTGACAAAGGTTAGTTTCCCACTGTTGAGGTGTTTCACTACTCTCCTAAAAGGCTGCTTCTTCCCAAGTAGACCACACACAAACACACAATTGCTCAGTGCAGGATTCAAACCCCTCTATGATACTAGAGGAGCACACATTAACACAACACGCTATAAATATTACTGGGAGCTCTCTTTTCCACAGGTATATTTGTAGGATGGTGACATCATCAGACTTGACAAAGGTTAGTTTCCAACTGTTGAGGTGATTCACTACACTCCTAAAAGGCTGCTTCTTCCCAAGGAGACCACACACAAACACACACACAGTTGTCCAGTGCAGGATTCAAACCCCTACCTTACTACTTCATGATACTACAGGGATATGCATTAACATGACACACTATACACATTACTGGGAGCTATCCTTTCCACAGGTATATTTGTAGGATGGTGACATCATCAGACTATACGAAGTAGGTTACATTAGGTGACATTAGATGGCCTGCATTGAAGGAATGTCTAAACACTTTGGCCATGTGATCATCAAAGGTGAGTTTACTATCTACCTGTGTCCCCAGGGCCATTATGACTTTTTCCGTGCATGCTGGATTACCACCTATGTGGTAATTTCTGTGCACTTTGTATTACCCAAAGGGGATGACTATGCATTCTTTGCCATTCAGCTTGAGGGCATTGTTTTGACACCAGGTATCTGTCTCTGTAAGACACTTCTGGAGGATGTCTGTGTCTGCTGTACAGTCAATTATGGACCACAGTTTCCATTCATCTGCAAACCTGTTCAGCCATACACCTGCCATGCTTGCCTGTACCTCTGAGCAGTATCTACTGAACAGGTGGGGTCCCAGGACCAAGACCTGTGTGATGCCATTTGTGACTGGCTTAGAGTTGGACATGGCACCCGCAACTATGAACATGTGTGTTTGATTTGTGAGCCACTTGGCCACTCATCCTGTGACATAGATGTTCATGTTCAAGCTGGTGCACTTGTCCATGATGACAGAGTGGGGAATGGTGTGGTAAGCCCTTGGTGAGGTCCAGGTGGGCTGTGTGGACTACTTTCACCTCCATCTATGTACATTGTAACTGTTTTAAATAAGTCAACTAGGTATGGGAGCCAGGCTCTGCCTTTAACAAGGCAAAGTTGTGTAGAGTCCAGTGTCTGGAGATCTCCAATGTCTCAGTGTATGGGTTCCATGACAATTTGCTCAATAGTTCTGTAGACCTGGCTGAGTAGACATATTGGGCAATGGTTTCCAGGTTCTGTTTTGGCACACCCTTTGTGGAGCTGGATGACTGTTACTGTATGCCATTATTTGGGTACATAGCCTGTGGTACGCTTGAGTCTGGACAGTGAATGTAGGTGAGGGTATAGTTCCTTATGGGCCTAGTGCAAGACGTAGCCTGGGACAACATACAGTCTCATTGATGCTATGTTCTTAGCTTTGGTGAGGGCTGTCTTTACCTGCATGTGCATGACGTCTGGGTCTCTGCATCCTTCTGTGATGGACACAGGCCATTTTGGGGGTGATGGGGGGGTTTACACTGAACATGTCCCCCTGGGCGTGGGCAATAAAAGTTGGTTTGGTGTATGTCATTCCTATTTGCAGTAGCTGGCAGCATATTTGGAAGTTGACACCTACATGTCTGGTATAGCTACCGAAGGCTTTGTGGTTGTTATTCTTACATTCCTTGGCTATTTGTCTTTAGAAACTGTCCTTGGATTATTTTATGAGCGATCATTGTTTCTTCCTGATAATGATCAGTGATGCCTTTCCTTTAGTGAAGTTGGATCTATCATGTGTTCATTTCCTCCTTCTCTTGTCTAGCTTATTTATGGACTACAAACACCTGCTTGTTGTCCTATTTTTGGAGGAGTGCATCTTGGTTTTATTTGTGATGTCTCATTCCATGCATCCCTGTAGATGCTCATAGGATGCACTTGTAAATGATTCTGCTGATTGCATACCATTATCCTATAGCAAGGGGTTTTTGGAATGTTCCACTTTGGTCTTGGGAAGTGTGCAGTTTGCTTTTGCAAATGTCTTCACAGTGGTTTCATTGACTGGGTGTGGGGGTGGGATGTGGATGTCCAGTGTGATTACTTAATGATCTGATATTACCAGCAGGGGGTTTATCTCTGTTGTGGAACACTGGTACCCCATGTTGGTGATGATCATGTCCAGTATGTTGTTACCTCTAGTGGGCATGCTGATCAGCTGTTCCAGGGTGTTAGAGTTTCTTACCTCTAGGACACATTGGGCAAAGGACATTGTATACGAGTAATTCACCCACTCAATGTTTGGGTAGTTGTAATCTCCTCATATAATGGTGTTTGATAGGACCTTTATATTTGCCATTGTTCTACAGAATACTGAGTGAGGTTCCTGAGGCAATGTATGTGATCTGTAGTAGGCTACAATCTGATGGGCAGCTTTGCCCAATGTTAGTTGCACTTGCATGGTCTCCAATGCCTCATAATGTGCCAGTAACCTGAAGGTGTGGATATCCATAAGGTAAATGGCTACACGCCTTCCTTTTGTATTTCACTCGTGGTCTTGGGTCCAAAGGTCAGAGTGATTGTGAGTGTTTTACGTGGATCATATCCAACAGATCTATGTTTGACATAGCTTTGTATGTTAGGAAGTGAACACCTCTGAGTAGGCGATATGCAAGGGAGTACGGATGGAGCATTTTGCGATGGTCTGTGTATGGCATGTATTTCAGGCCACTAATGCTCTTTGTGAGGGATTGCTGCTGGCTTTCCAGTTGTTGTAGTTGTCTTGTGAGGTTCATAGCAACAGTGACATTTTACTCTTTTATAGTTCTAGTGAGTGGTGAGTAGAGGGGAAAAATGTCCTCTTCTATTCTGCATGAGACACATTTTGTGATGAGGTGTGCCACATAAGAGGGTTTCCTGACTACTGTGGGACTGTGCTTATCACAACTGTATCCACTGTCCACCTGTGACCCAGGGTCTCTTGTCACACTTACAGTGTGAAGTATACTACCACCTATGTTGTAGTTCTTGGCTACAGTGTTTTTAACAAAGGTGATGATAATGCACCTTTTGACATTGAGCTACAGCCCATGGCTTGGACAACAGCCATCTGTCTCAGTGAGACCCTATTGTACGATGTCCACATCTTTAGTGTTTACAATGATGGCTCCTAGTTTGCAGTCCTCTGGAAACTTCAGTAGCCACGGGCCTTCCATGTTAATGTTTACTTCAGGGAAGTAGATACTACACAGCCTGGGAAGGTATCTAGTCCTATGGCTGCTATGATACTGGCTTTGGAGAGTGATTTTTACCTGTGCAGCCGTGATGACAGCAACTTTGCAGTCTTCCATTATAGACATGTGCTCTTTCATGGGTGAGAGGGGGGTAAAGTTAACACTGATCCTATCTGCCAGGATGTTGGCAATATCAGTTGGCTCTGTACATTTAGTGCCATTGAGCTGTAACTCAGAACAGATCTGTAACCATGACATGGACCTGTCTGTTGGGCAGAGATCTCCTGAGTAGACAGTATGCAACAGAGTACAGATTGGGTTACATTTCAGTCTTGTTGCATGGGACAACTATTTGAGGTCAGTAATCCTTTTGTTATGGTACTTCATTGGTGTTTCTAGCTGAACATGCCTAGTCACATTCATCGCAAGTGTGTTGTGGTACTCTCTGACAGGTCTGATGACTGCTGAGTAGTAGCAACCTCCTTTGACCTACATGCACAGACCTTGGCAGTTTGTGTGAACACATAGCAGGATTTTCAGACCACTCTGTGAATGTGTTTCTGGAAGTAGAGATGACTATACACATTTGTCCATAGATCCATTATTATCACATCTGTATTTAGCCTAAGTGTGTGAGCATGCAATATGACCTTTCAGTATTTTCCTGCCTGACATTTGCTTTGTTTCTTTAAGTGTGTGGGCATGCCCAGTATGACCTTTCAGTGTGATGCTGAATGAAATCCACTACACTTGTTGGAGTGTGTGAGCATGCACAGTATACACATTTATACTATATGTGTATGGTAAATCAAGTTGTATTTGTATAGCAGGGCTCACTTTTGTGTCATAGATCAACAGGGATCATACTGTGCCTGCAGGGCTTCCATGAGACACTTTGCATAGACTTATCAACATTTCTACATACGGGGGGGGGGGGGGAGGCAGCTATTCTTTGAACAATTCTACCCTTGGGCACACAGGATTGTTACTGTGGGTGTACATAGGATGTGGGTTTCACCGGACACTTATACACATTTGCTGTGCCTGCACTGCTATGTATAGGACACCATTACAGTCTGTACTGTTGCCTATCATACTGGCTTGAGGCATACTACTGTACTACAGATCTTAGCGTCCAATGTCACATATATTAACTTGCAACTTCATAGCCTACACAACCCACTTCACAACACCTGGCCTGATGTTCTCTGTCTGCATAGGCGTGTGGGGAAGGTTACCCATTTGAATCTTTAGGGGCATGATACAGCATTGCTTTGTGTTTGCATTAGTGTACAATTGTCCTGCTGTGTCTATGCCACTGAAATGCTATCATGGCTTAGTGGTTCAGTACTGTGACGATAGTGCACAGTATCCTGGGTTCAAGGCCTGCCACTGCTTTTTATTTTCATGCTGACCAGACCAGACTGCTTAAGGAACAGTAAAGCAGATATGAGCATATTTAACTGACTTTGCTCAACTTGCCCTGACCTTGCCCAACATTGCACGAGCAATTTTGTTTACATATACTAGATATTGGTGAAAGCTGCTTAGCACTGCTTTATATTGTTTAAAACATGGCAACCATGCCTCAGGTGGTGATGAAGGGCTGCCTATGTCGGATGCACATACTACACTGCCTATACATGTTTGGATACAGGTAGTGTCAAGTTAGGCATCCCTTTTATTTTATGTGCGAGTCAGAGAGAGGTATCATTTCCATGGTTCCTACTGAGCCAGTGTATGTGCTATGAGTTGCCTCTTTACCAAGGACAAGGCATACTGGGCACGCCTCCTTCTGCCTACTGGGGCAGGCTCAGGTTGTTCCTCCTCCGAGTCACGCTGGGCCTGTGCAGGCCTTGGCAATGGTGGGGGGCTGTTTGGCCCTGCCCCATGCTGTTCCTGCTGCAGCTGTTTTTGCAGAATCATATTGTGTAGCATGGCACATACCATGATAATTTGGGTACATGTAGTTGGTGAGTACTGCAAGGCTCCACCAGATGTGTCCAGGCACCGGAACCATGACTTGAGCATCCCATACACATGCTCGATTACATTTCGTGTTTGCGCGTGTGCCTCATTATGGAGTTCTTGTTCAGGTGTGTGTGCATTTCTGATGGTTGTCATCAGCCACGGCTCCAGTGCGTATCCAGCATCCCCCACTAGGTGACTGTCAGGGATGTCCCCATTGGCAAATGTCTGGTACAGCTGCGACAGATGCCAGATATGGGAATCGTGGTAGCTTCCAAGGCAGCCAGCACACACATTCAGTATTATGCCCTGGGCATCACACATGACCTGGCAGTTGATGGAGTGGAAGCCCTTGCGGTTGATGTAGGCCCTACCCCGCTCACCAGCTGGTGCTTTGATGTGTATGTGCATGCAGTCAGTTGCACCCACTACCTCAGGGTATTCCGCTATTTGCTGGAAGAGATGCATATTGCTGGCCAATACCTCACGGGAATTGGGGAAATATACATGATCACCGACATGTGCTGACATAGCATTCAGGAACTGGTGCAGTACCCTTGATGCTGATGCCTGTGAAATCCCCATCATATCACCAGTTGGTCTCTGGAAGGTACCTGTTGCTAGTATTCTTAGGCCAACACATACCTTGGTTTCCACTGGAATGGGTTCCCCTCTGTTGGTTCTGTGTGTAAGGTGTGGCCTGCACAGCTCAACAATTTGCTGCAGGAGGTCTCTGTCCACTCTATAGCGCTCCACTATCTCCAGCTCATGTAGCCCCTGGTAGGTTACCCTGGGTTTGTACACTCTTCTCCGTCTCCTCACTGTGGGTTGCTCAGCAGCATTCACAATGGCACCACCCTCAGCATCTTGCACATGTTGCCTTATAACAGCAATGGCAGCCCCTAACATTTTTATGTCTCAGTTTAAGCTTTTTAAGTTTTCACTTCTCTTTGTTGACTGCAGTGTTGCAGTGTTTCTGAGAAAAACATGGGGGAATGTTGTTTGCAGAGTTTTAAGTGCTGGGCTGGGCTGGTGTACTGCCTGTGTAATTGGCTGATTCTGATTGATTTCACCTGGGAGATCTGCTAGTTCTCCTTGGTTTACTTCCTACTACTTCTTTTCCTTCCTTTTCCCTTTCTGTTTCCACAGGGGGCAGCGCCGCACAAACAAGCGCTAACATGCGCACATGAGCGCACATGCGTGCACACAGGCTTACACAAGCTTACACAGGCTTAGGTGGGTGCATATTCATGTATACAAGCTTAGACGGCCTTACACAGGCTTACACGGGTGCACACACATGCACACAGGCTTAGATGGGTTTACACGTACGCACACATGCGCACACGCGCGCACACAGTGTAGGCAGCTTTGCAAGAAACTTTAGTGATAGCCACGGCATACACCTTCAGTTTCTGGATTTCAGTTTAGACAACTGTAGACACACCTCTTTTAGTCCTGAGTAACTCACAGCAAAACACATGCCACTCTGCTCCAATAAGCTTACAATCTTTTTGATACATATCCCCTCATGATGTCACCCATCTTCTACTCTGTTACTCCCCTTATCCTACTCTTACACTCTAGGGACATGGTTCACATAGCAGGAAAGATTGGGATTCACTATCCTTATCCTCATTTGCATAGGATTGCCGACTAATGCTTTGTTACATCTCTCAGACTGAGCTTCCCCCCTTAGCAACCTCTACTCAGTAGCCATGCTGTCTTCAGCCTGCCATTCACTTGCATGGCAGATTAATATTTTGAATAAAATCCCTATTTGTGGCTTTTATTTTTTGTTTTTCTGGGTTTTAGAGCGCCTCACATTTGCGTGGCGCTGCGCTACGCTTAAACATCGAAGATCGAGGAAAAAAATTTATTTTTTATTATTTTGCAACACATAAAAATGCCAATGGCCATATATTTGGCCATTGGCATGCTTCATCAACTGGATGGATCCTTTATTTGGAGCTGTCATGGCTCCGTTTTGCTATTTGCAGAACGGTACTCAGTTGCCAACCGAGTACATTTCTACAAATAACACTAGTCTTACTCGGACAGGTTAGTGTTTCCTGGATCGCAAATTTACCTTATTTGCATAGCTTTCAGCAGCAAATGACGTAATTTGCATATACTAACCCTGTCCGTGCATGAGTCGTTTTAGGAGATCTCTTGCACGCCCCTGCCGGCTGTTCCTGGATTGCTCAGCAGACATGTTGGCTGCATGGAGTCTTACTCTACTCTTAGACTCTGTGCAAGCCTTCGTGAATGCTGTGTTAACGCCCTGTGTTAAAATGTTCTAAAATTTGAATATCAGATTAATTACTAATACACTGTGCCCATTATATTCACTTACAAAATATATATCATCCCTATGTTGAACGTCGTTATACATAACAGACATCCCATATCTGATCTGCCACACTTACCAGTCAAAGTACTATCAGGACAAAACAATGCTTTTCAATGTGTATCTTATCTCATATTGCCTTATTATTGTGTCCATGGCTTGAAAAATATGTAATTATCTAATTTCAGTTTATTTTTGAAAATCAAACCATAACCTAGAGTGTCTGCTAACTCTAAAAGCTGTCTAACAGGAACATTTTTCGAGGTATGTTCTAGATGGCAACTATTCCCATATAAGTAACTCAAAGGGGCACTGCTTTTCCTACACAAATGAGCAGCAACTTCATTATGCTGTTTGAATAAACAAAGGTCAGAGTAGTTGCTATATTCAAACAATCTACTGTTAGGCTCCCCTTGCTTCTATGAAAATGCCCTAGTCTACCTAACTGTGCTCTACCATTGATGACTTGTCTCAGAAAATGTTCCTTAAATAAAATAATCCATGTATGTTATTCATCTGCTTCTACCTCTACCTTCTCACCAACTTATTGCTTTCTCAATGGGTGTAATATGATCTGCATGTCACTTTGCCCTGTTTCAGCCAGAACCTACTATTCCATTCCAACAATTCCTTCCATTCTTCTTTATTCAAACTTCTTTGGATCATTCCAGAATCATACTTGATATCTACTCAACATCCTTAAACATTTCTCATTTCCAACAGATCCATTTCTATTTTCTCAACCTAACTCCCAATGCAAATACATGTACATGGTCAATGCCCCTTTTCTCAGTTTAGATTCTTAGAAACACACCCCTATTTCCTTATCTGCAATTAACAAATCCAGTCTAGGGTTTACCGTACTTCACCTTATTCTTCTAAAAATAACAATTTCCCGGTTAGCATTCCCTGGCCTTCACTCATCTTTCTTTTACTGAATTAATGGTTGAAGCTATTTTTGTGTCATCAGCAAACTTACTAAGTAATATAATACTCTGAGTGAGAAAGTCAAACATGAAAATATTAAACATCAATGGTTCAAGTTCTGAACCTTGAGAAACCCAAAGAGATATCATCTTATCATCAGAAGTAATGCCTTCAATTTTTACCTTGAAGGATCTCTCAGTCAGCTAGCCACTAATCCACATATTTATACCCAATTTATACAAAATGGATACAATTTTTCTATGAGGCACAGAGTCAAATGTCTTGGAGAGATGCAGACAGATTACATATACTGATAGGCCTACATCCACTGACTCCCATAAATTTTTATAGAAACTTAATAAGTTAGTCAGACATGATCTACCATGAGGAAAAAAGCATGAAATATGTAGTGCCTAACTGTCTGTTATAAAGGAACAAATCACTCTTTTGAATCACTTGCCTATAATATGTGTGAGACTAAATGGGTGGTAACTATTCAGTTGTAATTGTTACCTCCTTTAAATAAGGGAATAACTACAGCTGTTTTTCATATATGAGTAGATAATCATTCCGCTAGTCCATGGTGAACTAATCAATGTATACAGTGCAATATTGACACACTCTTTTTTATCATAAAGAGACCATTAAGGCCATCAGGTCCAGATGCAGAATATGACTTAATGGTACATAATAATTTTTCAACTAAACCCAATGTTAACATAGGGCAGATGTCCATATCCTCATTTAAAGTAGTCAAGATGGAACAATTATTTGATAAGGCTGAAAACGTGTTGGGAAATACTTCAATCAACTGTGTCCTCCTGGAAATCTGAGCTCCATTTTTAATTATACTGTTATTCAAGTTAGGATCCTTCCTGTAATTCCTTACATGCCTATACACAATTTTATTTTTATCAATAGTAAAGTTTGTCAATGTGAATTCGTAATTTCTTTTTTGAAAGCCTCAGCTGTCTCCTAAAACTTGAATTTAACTCCTGATTCCTCGCTTCATTAGTGATGCTAGATATACTTTTATACTTCTGCCAGCCAGCATTATTTCTGATCCTTTCAAATTTTCCTGACTACCATTCTACATGTTCCTTAATACCTTTACTACCACCTGACACTGGAAAAAAGACTATAAGAAACAAGATATATTTGTAAAAAAATATTTCAACATTCTTGAATATCTTTATGTATCATAGTTTCCTGCTACTCCCAGTTACTTAATTCCCTATTAATAGTTAAAATAATCAGCGTGATGAAATTTCACTATCAATAGATTATTTCTTACACTTGTCATGCCCACTGACTTAGTGCCATCCCAACAAATACACATATAACATGATCCACATAATTCATGTTTTTGTCTGCAGCAACTATATTTTAAAGTGTCACTATTCCAAATGGTATCAAGAATTTAGACTTTCTGAATAGGATTCCTTACCAACTGAATGTAACCATGTTCAGTACTAGTTTACACCACCAAGTAAATTACATTCCCATCAAAAACACTACCTTTCCAATCAACAAAATGAGCATTTAGTTTACCTAAAATCATGTCAAAATGTGGTTCTAAGCAATTGTTCAATGATACATTGAAAGTTTTCA
>NC_056737.1:1897486638-1897536638 GCF_019279795.1 Protopterus annectens
GGGCTGGTTTTAGAACACGTGTCGTTGAAACCAGAGGCTATTGCCAGCTTTATCCTAGAAGGGTCATATCTCAGCACTCTTCAGGTTAAACAGCTCAATCAGAAAATTGATTCATTTTTTGTCCTCGTTTTTCTTCAACCAGCAATAGCTTTTGTGTTTTTTGTGCGGAGTCAAGGATGATTAATGGACCCCCCCCATACCCATTTATACAGTCTGTTGAGTGAGGACCACCAGACTCCAAGAAGATCTAAGTGCCTGAATGTTCTGTGATATAGTTTATGTCTTACTTTTGAAATATAATTACTTGTTAGGTACATTTTTTACCGATACTCCGAAGAATAATGTCTGTGTCCTGGCATTATTACGTATGTGCACAACTAAAAATCTGTGATATTTTTAAAACACACACACACACACACACACACACACACACACACACACACACACACACACACACACACACACACACACACACACACACACACACACACACACACACACACACACACACACACACACACACACACACACACACACACACACACATACACACGCACACGCATAAGCCATAGCAGTACTCGTTTTGTACTTATTTCAGCAAATAGCAATACATTGTGCAACACCGGTACTGCCACACCAGATCAATAACTGCTGTCTAGCAATTGTCAAACAGCAGCAGGGATAAGTCACTTATTTACCTCATTGGGCAGTAATGCATACCTGTCACTGTCCCTGATTTCACAGACCTTCCCTGATTTTGTTCATACAATTGCTTTCTCCTTCGTAAAAAGTTTGATTTGCTGGTAAATCATTCAAGATTACAAACATTCAATCAATCCAGACATCTGAGTTTTACACATATTGTCCAAACATACATGTTGATGCAAAAGGTGTTATTCGATTAACTTTTTAAGCAAATTAAAGTACTATTTCAAATGTAGTCCTGATTCTGAGCCATTATTTTATTATTTTTGAGATTGCACTGAATTCTTAAGCAAACAAATTGAGAGTTATAGTATCTGGTGTTCTGCTTTTATTCATAAAACTCCATGAAAGAGAAAACCATCACTGATGATCAGAAGTATCAGCTCTTCTTAAAACCAAAATTTGCACTGAGATAAGTCACTTTGGGCTGCTGATTTCTCTAGTGCTTACCTTGCTCATGTTCATTATCAACTTCATCCTAGCAGGGTCATATAACAGCCCTGTTCAGGTTAATGAGAATAATTAGGAAATTAATACATTTCTTCTTCCTCATTTTCCCCAGCCAGCAGCAGCTTTTGTGGGGCCCCCACACAGTAAAGGATGATTAAGGGAGTCCCCCTGCAGCCACAGGTATAGCAGGGACTAAAGCTGGATATGAAGTTAGTTTTAGTGGAGAACATGCCCAACAATTTGAATTTTGAAGGGGATATAAATAAGAGTTATTATCCATGGCATGTGGTTTATTAAGTATTCAAGAATGCTGTAGCAGTTTCTGTTGGTTTGACAGACGTGTTACAAAATATCAGGATAAGACAATTTGCTGTTGTTGGAGCCCCTGTGTGAACAGGGGCCCCCAGCAACCGCAGGTTTCACTGGTGCCTAAAGCCGGCTATGTATATCTCTCTTATATTGACCTATAAATCATTTAGACATTTTATGCTTAGGTTGTCTGTGCAAAATTTTTATTAAGCAAGTGCTGACCTTCTTATGAAAACTAACTGGTTTTCATTGGTCCCAAAACAAACCATTTATAGTCTTGCCAAAATGACTCCCTGAGAGCAGTCAACCATTTCTTTATTTTTCTTCAGTCTCTTTCCCTTTGATTATTAAAGGCAAGAACACATTTTAACTAACTGTGGTCTTCTAAAAGAATAATCATTACTGTAAGATTAATGTACTCCTTAATTTTCCAGTTAAGTCACCAGATAGGCTATTCGGAGTTGTGTTTATTTGTCCACTAAAGGTAAAAGCCTGAATAAATATCTGGCCTGAGCAATGATTTATCTCCAAAAATGAAAGTTCAGTTTAAAAAGCATGTTTGCTAAGAGAAGTAATTTCCTTCCAGTTATCCATTGTGCCAGACTACAGCAATAAGGTTTGATGCAGAAATTACAGTGTTGGCAATAATTGAGTGGTTGTGGCAATCATCTGTCTCCTGAGTTTCCAAAGGATTCATATTTTACACTATGCATAATTTTTGCAGTAGGAAGTATTTCTACTGTTTTAACACCTACCACATTGAAATACTTGAAGATGTATAAAGCTGGATTGAACAGAAAAAAATAATCTTTCACCAAGCAGATGTGTTCAATAATTTCAAAGGAATCAGCTGCAGCTTGCATTTCATCATATCTGAATCATTTTCTTCCTATTTATCAAGGACATTTTGTACTCAATTAACTGTATGTGAAATTAAAAAAAATTTCACTTTTTTCAGAAGATTTACTTTTATGCCGCCCCCTCTTCTTACATCATAAGCAGGGCAAGTTTAAAATCCTTTAAATGGTTGATTGTCTAATAGATTGTGAGGCTTTTAACGATAATGTTGACTGCTACATTCATTATTAGAATCTGTGCAAGCTTTTGTTGTGCCCACACTTCAAAACAATTGAACATAATTCACATTTCGAATTTAATTGCATAACTTGCTACATTACTCTTTTACATTGTTGCTTCAATTTTCTCGTCTCTTGTAACCATGGCATTGACATCACAGGATAATACTTGATAGCATATTGGCTATCGAAATCTTGAAATATCCTGTTGAAGCATACATTGTAGACAGGCTGTGGCCTTGAAAGGAACTGATGCTTTGTTTTATTTTTTCTAAGCATTTTTTCAAAGACACCATTTGTGTTTATGAATGTTGTGAGGAAAAGGTGGGAATTCAGGCACTAAGACACTGGATCTAGTCCCTACTGTGAGCTAACCAGTAATACCTCACAGTGCTTGGTCTGAAAACCTTAACAGCGATGTATTTGCGCAGGTGCTTAGATCATTAGTAGAAGTGGCTTCTATAGTGTGACTCTTGAAAACAGATGAATTTTACTTAGTCTGCAATGGAGATCAGAGCGGGTTTGTGAAACTGAGAAACAGAAGGTTTGACAACAGGTTATTTCACAGGACTAGAGATACTATTTATTTTTGTTAATGGGATGTATAATGACTTAACTGAATAAAAAAGTAGCACAGGTATGCTGAAGTCTAAAAGTGAGTTCAAGAAATATCTAGTATTAAAGTACTAAACTGAATCCACAAACGTATGCTTCCTTCTCATTTGAGTGCAATCATCTCCTCTAGTAAAGTTGTGTAAACAAAGAAAGACCGCTACTAAAAAGGACTTTCATTGCCTAAAGGAGCTTCCCTTGGTACAGTGAGTTCATTACCATTGAGGGTTGAGTGTATGAATCGAGTTAATACCTTGGCACAAGATGCCAGCCTTCTGAAATTGTTAGTGAAGTCAGACATTTTGGCACATATTGTTGTACATGCAGATACAACAATTTCATTCAAAACTGATAGAAATTCTTAAAAACATAGTACAGACTAACTGCAGCTTTTCAGCTGACCCAAACAGCTCTATGACTGATCCAAACTGGTTTATAATAAAGATGACTAGAAATTAGAAAGGACCAGCAGGAAAATATTGGTAATTTGATCTAACACAGTGTAATTGCAAAGGATCTCGTACTAGGCTGTCTTTCACTAGTGTATTCAGCAAAAGGAAGTAACCACCAATCTGCTCCTAGTATCTAGAGAATAGCACTGTCAGCCAGTTTCATCAGAAAATGGTACCAGTAGAGAAAATCAAAGCCTTTCTGCTGAAGTTCAAGTGCATAGCTCAAAAAGAGGACTATGGACAGTGATTGATTAGGCCAGTCTAATGGCTCCATTCCTCAAAAAAGAATCTCAGAAATTATACTTGGCCCTCTCATCTGATCTTATCAGTGAATAGACATTAATATAAAGACTTCAATTATGTATCAAATATAGGTGAAAATCATAGAACTCAGCATTGCCTTGGTCAGTCCAGTTTTCATTTAGGAAACTATTATGTCATGACTACATGATCTGTTACAGGTCGCTAAGAACTGGTTACAACTTTGGGGCAGCTGAACCACTCATGTGGAACTCCTGCTGATGGAGGACATTTTTCAGAACTTTCCCACTGCTCTACAAAGCTGTGTGAGGCATGTATTCCCCACAACTATAGAGTGTGTGATGACCCTGTGGAAAGGTACTTCACCAAAGGATTGGCTGCGTCTATCCAAAAGCTAGGCCGCAGGTTTGAATTTTTCAAATTGAAATAACAGTCTTAGACAAGAAATAAGTAAGAGAAGAGCCACAGCAGCCCTGGTTCAGTATACCCTACAGAGATTAAATAGATCTCAAAGTCCAAATAGTCTCAGATAAAAAGTAAGGAAAGGACAGCAATTCTTGTCTAGTATGTTCCACAAAGATTAGACAGATCACAAACACATTAATGTTTTTAAATTAATAAAATAAATAAAATAAAAGAAGTTAGTTTCTAACACAAATATAATTTATCTTCCTTTTTTAAAAAGCACATTGATTATCTATTCACTGGTGAGGTAAATACAGTTTGTCAAGGAAATAGTGAGCATGGCTGCAGTAAACAAATCTGGATCTTCTTTAAAAAATTGAAGATCAGAATATTGACATTCATGTTCATGAGATTCAAAACATACCTGAATGTTGAAGCTTTCCCAGGGTAAGTGAACAGTTGCCCAACTACCTTAACCATTAGGCCACCCTCCCAACCCCACAAATATAAATGTTGGTGTTCTGATCTTTGTTTTTCGAAAGTAGAGATCTGAAAAAAAGTGACTGCTTTCCTGATTAAGTATCCTGCTGTTTTTTTTATATTTGTTTTACCTTCTACTGCTTACCTAGAGCAAGCTTTAACTGTTTTCATACTTATTTACTGCATTTTTTATGATCTGCACTTAAAAGTACATTTTAGTTGAAATTAGTCTAATTCAAGTCGAAAAGTGTTTGATTGTTGTTTAATTTAATTGTTTGGCTGCCCACTAAAGTGTGCTAGCCTGTACTACTGACTTATTGCCTTTTCTGCATGTCTGTGTGTTTCTATTTAAAAAGAAAAAAAAAACAAAAAAATATTCCTTGTTTTCCTGCCTCTCCTAAACTAGTTAGACCAGTTTATAGGCCTTGCTGTATCCTGGGCTATGTTGTAGTTCCTGTGTTGTCCATTGCCTTACTTGGATAGAAGGAAGTTTCTTAGCTCACCAGTGGGAGTGGGGAGCCTTGAATAGCCTACCTGTCCTTGGGGGAAGTGACCTCAGCACAAGAAGCTGTAGTAATTGGTCATTTTGGACCATTTCTAGCTCTTTTGAAGTTCCCTGGTTAAAATCTGCCTCTGGCAATTTTTTGAAGCCATATTGCTCAGACACAGCTCCATGTGGTCCTGTTGAGTCTTCCTGGCTACAGGGAACTGAAAAAAAGCGACTGCTGTCCTGATTAAGTATCCTGCTGTTTTTTTATATTTGTTTTACCTTCTACTGCTTACCTAGAGCAAGATTTAACTGTTTTCATAGATATTTACTGCATTTTTTATTATCTGCACTTAAAAGTACATTTTAGTCGAAATTAGTCTAATTCAAGTCGAAAAGTGTTTGTTTGCTGTTTAATTTAATTGTTTGGCTGCCCACTAAAGTGTGATAGCCTGTAATACTGACCTATTGCCTTTTCTGCATTTCTGTGTGTTTCTGTTTAAAAACAAAAAAAAAAAAAAATATTCCTTGTTTTCCTGCCTCTCCTAAACTAGTTAGACCAGTTTACAGGCCTTGCTGTATCCTGGGCTGTGTTGCAGTTCCTGTGTTGTCCATTGCCTTACTTGGATAGAAGGAAGTTTCTTAGCTCAGCAGTGGGAGTGGGGAGCCTTGAATAGCCTACCTGTCCTTGAGGGAAGTGACCTCAGCACAAGACGCTGTAGTAATTGGTCATTTTGGACCATTTCTAGCTCTTTTGAAGTTCCCTGGTTAAAATCTGCGTCTGGCATTTTTTTGAAGCCATATTGCTCAGACACAGCTCCACGTGGTTCTGTTGAGTCTTCCTGGCTACAGAGAACTGAAAAAAAGCGACTGCTTTCCTGATTAAGTATCCTGCTGTTTTTTTATATTTGTTTTACCTTCTACTGCTTACCTAGAGCAAGCTTTAACTGTTTTCATAGTTATTTACTGCATTTTTTATTATCTGCACTTAATAGTACATTTTAGTCGAAATTAGTCTAATTCAAGTCAAAAAGTGTTTGATTGCTGTTTAATTTAATTGTTTGGCTGCCCACTAAAGTGTGCTAGCCTGCACTACTGACTTATTGCCTTTTCTGCATTTCTGTGTGTTTCTATTTAAAAACAAAAAAAAACAAAAAAAAGTTCCTTGTTTTCCTGCCTCTCCTAAACTAGTTAGTCCAGTTTACAGGCCTTGCTGTATCCTGGGCTATGTTGTAGTTCCTGTGTTGTCCATTGCCTTACTTGGATAGAAGGAAGTTTCTTAGCTCACCAGTGGGAGTGGGGAGCCTTGAATAGCCTACCTGTCCTTGAGGGAAGTGACCTCAGCACAAGAAGCTGTAGTAATTGGTCATTTTGGACCATTTCTAGCTCTTTTGAAGTTCCCTGGTTAAAATCTACCTCTGGCATTTTTTGAAGCTATATTGCTCAGACACAGCTCCACGTGATCCTGTTGAGTCTTCCTGGCTACAGAGAACTGAAAGAAAGCGACTGCTTTCCTGATTAAGTATCCTGCTGTTTTTTATATTTGTTTTACCTTCTACGGCTTACCTAGAGCAAGCTTTAACTGTTTTCATAGTTATTTACTGCATTTTTTATTATCTGCACTTAAAAGTACATTTTAGTCAAAATTAGTCTAATTCAAGTCGAAAAGTGTTTGTTTGCTGTTTAATTTAATTGTTTGGCTGCCCACTAAAGTGTGCTAGCCTGTACTACTGACTTATTGCCTTTTCTGCATTTAGCGTGGAGTTGCCACTAGAGCACCATCCGGCAGCGCCGGTTAAACAAGGTTAAACTATTTCTGGCTCCGGAAAGTCTGCTCTTCATTTTTTCCCTTAGAACTGCTCTACTTGTAATCTAAACTGTCTATTCTCTATCTGTAAAGCTCAGCACTTGTTCCTAAAGCATTTTTTAGTCAGGTAAAGCACTTCTATATTATACAAAGTACTTCACTAGCTTAAAACCCCCTTGAGTACCCACTTCCCTATAGGGCCTTTCTGACTCAGTTACACAGCAAACTTTTTCATTTCTTCTAGCATGTCAAAGGGTCAGTTGCTAGCGTCCTCTCCTGCTCAGCTGGTGAATCTGGGAATATTGAGGCAGAGTTACAATTGCCTCATGTACACAGACAACCCTCTCCTCCTCCCACAAAACACAAATACATGCGAGAGATGCAACTATATAGCCAAACTGGAGGCTGAGCTCTCTCAACTCAGGACTGGCAAAACCAGACAGGAGGAGAAGGTAACCGCACACACCATAAACCCAGTCTCACATAGAACTATCACAACTACAAATCAAACACATAAACACACAAAGACATACTCGGAGGCACTGATCAAAAATCTACCAAAACAGCAGAGGCCTCCAAAGCAGACACCCAAACAACTGCCACCTCATGACATAACACAAGTAACACATAGATCACAAAGTCAGTGTGCAAATCAGTCACAGCCCTTAAGGCCAAACACAATGCCAGACACACTTGTCATAGGTGACTCCATAGTCAGACACACTGACGTCCCACTCACCAGACTGAACAAGGAGAGGGTCACAGTAAGCTGCCTGTCGGGCGCTAGAATCCGCCACATAACACAAGCACTCAGGTCACTCCACAGCAAGTACAAGTATGACTCAGTCATTGTCCATGCTGGTGTGAATGACCTGAGACATACCTCCCTGGACTACATGAAAAGAGACATAAAGGAGCTCTCAGATTATGTAGCCCAGGCTGGTATGACCCTGACCCTGAGCAGTATCCTACCTTCACCAAGAATGATGCCACTATACAGAGACAAAATGATCAGTTTTAATAATTGGCTTAATTTCTGGTGTCATTCTAAGGGGATCCAATGTCTGTCTGCCTGGAATGACATGCTTGACAAGCCAAGCTGCTTCGCAAGGGACGGCTTGCACCAGTCACCCCTGGGTTTCCGGATATTGGCAAAGGCTCTTGCCACCCCCATAGTGCCTTTTTTAGACAAGGCTCAAATTCTAAACCCACCGCCCTAGAAAACAATAATGGAAAAAAACTAAGGGTAATGCTGCTCAATGCCAGAAATCTAAATCTCAAGATACACACCCTCGAAGCCCTCCTCAGTATGGAGAACATCGATGTCTGTGCTGTGACTGAAACCTGGTTCAAGGCTCATGAGAGCACCCCGGCACTATCAGGTTTTACCTCATATCATGCGTTCTGGCCCCAAAACCCGGACCGTACCACAAAAGGAGGGGGTGTATCCATATTCATCAAGAATACCCACACCTCCAGGCTGGTGGCAACTCACGAAGCATCAGAGACCATTCAGGTGAAATTAACCATAGGCAAAACTGCTCTACAGTTTGTAGCATGTTACAGGCCACCCTCTCAAACTCAGGAACCCCACACAGCCTTCCTGAAGACACTGGAGATTATAAATGTCTCTCCAAACACCATCATATTGGGTGACTTCAACTACCCAAACATAGACTGGGAACATTACTCAAGCCCCAATACCTTAGCCCAAAGGTTCCTGGAGTTCATAAACTCAAATGCTATGGAACAACTTGTCACCATTCCCACAAGAGGTGAAAATATACTAGACCTGATCATCACAAACATGGGGACAAAATGCTCCACACCAGAAGTATATCCCTCATTGGTGAGATCAGACCATAAACTAATCTCACTGGAGATCCACATCCCGCCCCCAACCCCAACAAAAAAGACCACAGTGAAGAACTTCTCAAAAGCCAACTTCACACTTCTTAAGACTGGTGTGGTATCCTTCAAGGCCCCTGAGCCATTGGAAACCACAACCCATGCTGCTGAATCCCTTACAAATGCTTTCTACGAGCACCTCCAGGATTGCATGGATCAAGCAATCCCAAATAAAATCAAGACCCTTTCCACCAAAGGCAAGCACCCGATCTGGTGGACCCCAGCCATAAACAAACTTTACAACAAGAGGAGAAAGCTACTACAAGATAGAGCAAAATCCCTAAAAGGGAAGACATCTCTGATCAATACTAGTAAAAAAACTACGATCACTCATAAAATCATCCAAGGCCAACTTTGAGAGAAAAATCACCAAGGACTCAAAAGACAATCATAAGGCCTTCTTTAGCTATGTTAGAAATCTGGGTGGAAACTCCCAGATATGCTCAGAATTAGTCCAAAATGATACAAAAATCACTGAACCCACAGACATTGCAAACATACTGGCAGACAGGTTCAGTGAAAATTTCTCCCCCCCCCCCCCAAAAGGAGAAATATCTATCCCAGCAGAGTGTAGCCTCCCAATCATCTCAAATGCCCAGGTGAGAGCTGCTCTCTCTAAAGCTAAAACACAGCATCAATGGGACCGGATGGTGTCCCCGGCTGTGTGCTACACGAACTCAATGAGGAACTAAACCCACACATAAGGCTGCTGTTTAATCTTAGCCTTATCACAGGATACGTACCCAAAGAGTGGCGTACGGCAACTGTGGTCCCACTCCACAAAGGTGGTGCTTCTACGGACCCTGGTAATTACCGCCCCATAAGCTTAACAAGCCTGGTCTGCAAAGCTATGGAGAGGATCATAATGGAACTCATAAATAAAGACATAGGGGACCTACAGACATTGGATCCTACCCAATTCGGCTTTGTCAAGGGCAGATCATGCCTCTTGAACTTGGTCGACTTTTTGAAACAGTCACCAAGGCCATTGATGAGGGTAAGGCAGTTCACACAGCCTACCTTGACCTTGCAAAAGCTTTCGACACAATACCCCACTCGGGTATCATAGAAAAGCTCACCAGCTTAAATGTAAACCCATATGTCACAAGATGGGTTGCAAACTGGCTCAAGGACAGAACCCACAGGGTTAGAGTTGCTGGTGCTATGTCAGACTCAAGCCGGTCACAAGCGGTGTCCCACAGGGCTCAGTCCTGGGCCCCTCTTGTTCGGCATCTACTTTTCAGAAGTGCAGGCAAACATAGGAGGATTGTGGCTGACAAAGTTTGCAGATGACTGCAAACTGGGCGCCATAGTTGAAAATCCATCAGACACAGATATCCTTCAGAGAGGTCTCATAGAAATGGATAACTGGTGCCAGAGCCATGGCCTTAAGCTAAACACCAAAAAATGTATAGTCATACCCTTTGGTAAAAACAAGGTAACCCCAAGTTACCACATAGGTGGCAATCCATTAAGCACAGAAGAGGTTATCAGGGACCTGGGGACCCAAGTTGACAGTAACCTTTCTTTTGACACTCACATTGCCAAAGTGGCTAGGAGGACCTTCTACATTGCCCACCTGATTATGAAGGGATTAACATCCAGATCAAGGGAGGTCATTGTTCCCCTGTACTCCTCACTTATCAGACCAATGATTGAGTACAATGCCCCATTCGGAATGTATCTTACCCGACACCTGCAGCAATTGGAAAGACCCCAAAAGTTCCTCACCAAAAGGATAAAGGGGCTCAAAAATATGCCATATGTTGCGCGACTGAAGAAACTCCAGCTCTATTCAGTTGCATACCATCTGCTCAGAGGTGACCTGTGCCTGACATACAAGGCCATGTCCAACCCGGAATTAATGGACATGCTCCACCTCAAAATCCAAATCCACCAGAGCCACAAGAGCAAGAGACTTAAACCTCAACACGGATATAAATAGGACGTGCTGGAGGGACAGATTCATCACCCAGAGACTCCCTATGCTGTGGAACAGAATCCCGGTCCATGTGAGACAGAGCACCTCGCTGGCTCTGTTCAAGAGGAATCTTGACCAGTGGATGGGAGATTGTAGGTTTACCCCAGGGATCATCTCTGTATCACTGCTGGACAGAGGCACGGCAAACTAATGGGTATAGTATTTTTCAACCTAAGGGGTGGTGAAAGCCATACAACTCTGGCTAGGCTTATAAATGCCCTAGGGCAGATAGCCTAGTATGAACCTATGAACCTATGAATTCCATATTATCAGAAGAACAGATCTAAATTCTGCCCTTCTAATGAAATGCACAACTATTCATTTTAAATCCAAATTCAGAAGCTAACATATATAATCTGACTTAAAGTATAGACAGGTCAAGTGATGTGCATCATTAGTAACCTGGATGGTATATGAATTAGTAATTTAGATTATTTTTTTTTTACTTTACAGAGTCCAAGAATTAGATGATTGCAGAGAAAGGATGTGGTAAGATCTTCCCTTCTGCTACCTTCAATTTAAAGCCGTATAAAATGAAAATTAACAATGTCGATGGTGGCAGGTGAAGAGGATTTTCTGTTCAGTGATGATGATGAGATGGTATCAATACACAAAAGGAAGGCAGTCACAAATATGCACAACAATTGCCACAACCTATCTCACACCAAAAATAACCATTTGTTCCTTCCATTTCATTGCATAGTGCATTTCCTAACATCATTTTAAGGAGATACAGTTTATACCCCATTTATATAAAGGTGAAAACGTGTAGCATATGCCTTATAACCATTGTTCAGTTCCCCAGTTGATAACTACCTCAGTCTTTTTCATTTTCTGTAGATAATATGCCTAATGACATTTCAGCGTCTTTCACCTTGGCTTGTAAAAAGCTTTATTTTTTTCCCTAATTTATTCAGCTGTCCAGTGATTTTACAAAGATAGAAATATGTGTTTAGAATTAAAGTAGTTCTTTGGTGAAACTGAAGTACATGGCAACTTCCCCATTTTCTAAATCTTAAAATCATTTGTCTAACAAAATCAGTACCTTGAACCATCACTAGTCCTGTCTTCTTCCTATTTAAAACACTAAAATAAACCTCAGATTTTATAAAATGGTACATACAACCTGGTCACCTGTCTCAGTTTTCCCAGATGTTTCTGTAATCTGTTAACTGAACTCCAGTCCCCAAACATGATATAATATATATATATATATATATATATATATATATATATATATATATATATATATATATATATATATATATATATTATATCTATATATATATATATATATATATATATATATATATATATATATATATATATATATATATATATATATATATATATACATATATAAAATTTGATTCAGAAAAGCCCTCTTATGAAGCCATGAAGTTACATTCCATTTATTTGATGGCACAAGAAGGTAATATGCCTTTCTTGTAAAGTGCCTTACTATGCTACCACCACTCTGACTACTATAATTTTTCTTAAGCCCATGGCCATCTTGAATGACTCAATGACTCAATGGATTTCCTCTCTACCACCTATTCTGCCCACCTATTGTAAGGATCTGCAATCTTTTTTCTGAAGACGTGCATCCAGGGATCAGTTAATCCCTTCAACCTGCTGCTTGTCCCTCTCCTTTCCAATTTATCCTTATTCCTGTTCAGACTGTCCCTTTCACATCTTCTTGACATGATTCTGTGTACTAGTATACCCTGCCCTCCAGTGTCTTCTGGTCTCAGCTTAGAAAATGTCTAGCTGTTTTGGTCTTTGTTATATCCTTTACACATCATCCCAAATCACTTAAGTTTTTCTGTTTCACCCTCTACAGCAGGTGCAACATATCTTCATTTGAATTTAGTGGCTGGTTTATCAATGCTAGAAGGAACAATTTTGGATTAACCAGTATGGGTATTCTTGAAGGTAACATCTACATACTAGCTTCTATGGAGCGATGCAACTGAAGCTGTTAACTCCAGTTAATTAAAGGAATTGCTGTTTTCATGCCATAAGCATTATCACCTTTTCAGTCTTCTGCTTAAGTATTCTCACCTACAAAATCCTCTGTACCTTCCCAGTCTATGCTTAACCTAGGTTCTGTATTGCACTGCATGTTTTCTATTTAACATGAATTCATTAAAGGTTCACATAGGGCCAGATTCACGAAGGCTTGCACAGAGTCTAAGAGTAGAGAAAGACTCCAGACAGCCAATATGTCTGCCGAGCAATCCAAGAAAAGCCGGCAGGGGCGTGCATGAGAGCTCCTAAAACTACCCTTGCACGGACAGTGTTATGTTATGCAAATTACCTCATTTGCTGCTGAAAGCTATGCAAATGAGGTAAATTTACAATCCAGGAAACACTAACCTGTCCGAGTAAGAGTAGTGTTATTTGCAGAAATGTACTCTGTTGGTAACGGAGTACCGTTCTGCAAATAGCAAAATGGAGCTATGAAAGCTCCAACTAAAGGATGCATCTAGTTGAGGAAGCATGCCAATGGTCAAATATAAGGCCATTGGCATTTTTATCTGTTGCAAAATAATAAAAAATATTTTTTTTCCCCCGATCTTCGATATTTAAGCTTAGCGCAGTGCCACGCAAACGTGTGGCGCTCTTCTTCTTCTTCTTCTTCTTTCGGCTTTTCCTGGTTAGGGGTCGCCACAGCGGATCACCTTGTCCGCACATTGAATGGCAGTGGAGTTTTACGGTGTCGAGTTGCCAGCCCGGCGCCCAACCTTCCACAGAAGGCACACTCACACGCACACCTAGGGCCAATTTAGAATGTCCAATCCACCTGCAGCATGTCTTTGGGATGTGGGAGGAAATCGGAGCACCCGGAGGAAACCCACGCGACCACAGGGAGGACATGCAGACTCCGCACAGAAGGCACCCCAGCCGAGGATCGAACCGGAGAACCTCTTGCTGTGAGGCGGCAATGCTAACCACTGCACCACCGTGGCCGCCCGAAACGTGTGGCGCTCTAAAAACCAGAAAAAAATAAATAAAAGCCAAAAATAGGCATTTTATTAAAAATATTCATCTGCCATGCAAATGAATGGCAGGCTGAAGACAACATGGCTACTAAGTAGTGGTTGCTAAGGGGGGAAGCTCAGTCTGAGAGATGTAACCAAGCATTACTAGGCAATCCTGTGCAAATGAGGATAAGGATAGTGAATCCCAATCTTCCCTGCCATGTGAACCATGTCCCTAGAGTGTAAGAGTAGGATTAGGGGAGTAACAGAGTAGAAAATAGGTGACATCATGAGGGGGTATGTATCAAAGACTGTAAGCTTATTGGAGCAGAGTGGCATGTGTTTGCTGTAAGTGACTCAGGACTGGAAGAGGTGTGTCTACAGTTGTCTTAACTGAGACCCAAAAACCAAAGGTGTACGCCGTGGATATCACCAAAGTTTCTTGCAAAGATGCCTACACTGTGTGCATGTGTGTGCATGCCTGTAAACCTGTCTAAGCCTGTGTGCGCGTGTGTGCACCCATGTAAGCCTGTGTAAGGCTAAGCCTGTGTGCGCGCATGTGCACCCGCCTAAGCCTGTGTAAGCCTGTGTGCGCACGTGTGTGCTCGTGTGCTCGTGTTTGCGCTTGTTTGCGCGTCGCTGCCCCCTGTGGAAACAGAAAGGGAAAAGGAAGGAAAAGAAGTAACCAAGGAGAACTAGCAGACCTACCAGGTGAAATCAATCAGAATCAGCCAATTACACAGGCAGTACAGTAGCCCAGCCCAGTCCAGCACTTAAAACTCTGCAAACAACATTCCCCCATGTTTTTCTCAGAAACACTGCAACACTTAAGTCTACAAAGAGAAGTGAAAACTTAAAAAGCTCAACTGAGACAAAAAAATGTTAGGGGCTGCCATTGCTATTATAAGGCAACATGAGCAAGATGCTGAGGGTGGTGCCATTGCGAATGCTGCTGAGCAACCCACAGTGAGGAGATGGAGAAGAGTGTACAGACCCAGGGTAACCTACCAGGGGCTACATGAGCTGGAGATAGTGGAGCGCTATAGACTGGACAGAGACCTCCTGCAGCAAATTGTTGAGCTGTGCAGGCCACGCCTCACACACAGAACCAACAAAGGGGAACCCATCCCAGTGGAAATCAAGGTATGTGTTGGCCTAAGAATACTAGCAACAGGTACCTTCCAGAGACCAACTGGTGATATGATGAGGATTTCACAGGCATCAGCATCCAGGGTACTGCACCAGTTCCTGAATGCCATGTCAGCACATGTCGGTGATCATGTATATTTCCCCAATTCCCATGAGGTATTGGCCAGCAATATGCATCTCTTCCAGCAAATAGCAGAATACCCTGAGGTAGTGGATGCAATTGACTGCATGCACATACACATCAAAGCACCAGCCGGTGAGTGGGGTAGGGCCTACATCAACCGCAAGGGCTTCCTCTCCATCAACTGCCAGGTCATGTGCGATGCCCAGGGCATAATACTGAATGTGTGTGCTGGCTGCCCTAGAAGCTACCACAATTCCCATATCTGGCATCTGACACAGCTGTACCAGACATTTGTCAATGGGGACATCCCTGATGGTCACCTAGTGGGGGATACTGGATACGCACTGGAGCCGTGGCTGATGACACCCATCAGAAATGCACACACACCTGAACAAGAATTCCATAATGAGGCACATGCACAAACACGAAATGCAATTGAGCGTGTGTTTAGGATGCTCAAGTCACAGTTCCGGTGCCTGGACACATCTGGTGGAGCCTTGCAGTACTCATCAACTACATGTACCCAAATTGTCATGGTATGTGCCATGCTACACAATATGATCCTGAGAAAACAGCAGCAGCAGGAACAGCATGGGGCAGGGTCAAACAGCCCCCCACCATTGCAAAGGCCTGCACAGGCACAGCATGACTTGGAGGAGGAACAACCTGAGCCTGCCCCAGTAGGCAGAAGGAGGCGTGCCCAGTATGCCTTGGCCTTGGCAAAGAGGCAACACATAGCATATACACTGGTTCAGTAGGAACCCTGGAAATGATACCTCTCTATGACTCACCCATAAAATAAAAGGGATGCCTAACTTGACACTACCTGTTTCCAAACATGTATAGGGAGTGTAGTATGTGCATCCGACATAAGCATCCCTGCAGCACCACCTGAGGCATGATTGCCATGTTTTAAGCAATATAAAGCAGTGCTAAGCAGGGGTGGCCATGGTGATGCAGTGGTTAGCATTGCCACCTCACAGCAAGAGGTTCTCCGGTTCAATCCTCGGCTGGGGTGCCTTCTGTGCGGAGTCTGCATGTCCTCTCTGTGGTCGCGTGGGTTTCCTCCGGGTGCTCTGGTTTCCTCCCACATCCCAAAGACATGCTGCAGGTGGATTGGACACTCTAAATTGGCCCTAGGTGTGCGTGTGAGTGTGCCTTCTGTGGAAGGTTGGGCGCCGGGCTGGCAACTCGACACCGTAAAACTCCACTGCCATTCAATGTGCGGACAGGTGATCCACTGTGGCGACCCCTAACCGGGATAAAGCCAAAAGAAGAAGAAGAAGAAAGCAGTGCTAAGCAGCTTTTACCAATATTTAGTATATGTAAACAAAATTGCTCGTGCTAACTAGCGCAATGTCAGGCAATGTTGATCAGTGTCGGGCAAGGTCGGGCAATGTTGAGTAAAGACAGGTAAACATGATCATATTAGCTTTACTGTCCTTTAAGCAGTCTAGTCTGCCCAGCATGAAAATAAAAAGCAGTGACAGGGCTCGAACCCAGGATACTGTGCACTATAGTCACAGTACTGAACCACTAAGCCATGATAGCATTTCAGTAGCACAAACACAGCAGGACAATTGTACACTAATGCAAACACAAAGAAATGCTGTAACATGCCCCTAAAGAGGCATATGGGTAACCTTTCCCACAGGCCTATGCAGACAGAGAACATCAGGTCAGACGGTGTGATGTGGGTTGTGTAGGCTATGAAGTTGCAATCTAATATATGTGGCATTGGACACTAAGAAGTGTTGTACAGTAGTATGCCTCAAGCCAGTAGGATAGGCAACAGTACAGACTGAAATGGTGTACCATACATAGCAATGCAGGCAAAGCAAATGTGTATAAGTGTCAGGTGAACCGCTCATCCTATGTACACCCACAGTAACAATCAAGTGTGCCCCCGGGTAGAAATGTAGTAAGAATAGCTGCCCCCCCCGTATATAGAAATGTTGATAAGTCTATACAAAGTGTCTCATGGAAGCCCTGCAGGCACAGCATGATCCCTGTTGATCTATGACACAAAGGTGAGGCCTGCTGTAAAAATACAACTTGACATGCTCATACACATATAGTATAAATGTCTATACCGGGAGTGCTCCCACACTCCAACAAATGCAGTGGATTTCATTCAGCATCACACTGAAAGGTCATACTGGGCATGCTCACACATAGTATGGTGAAAACTTTGAGGGTTTCTAGTGTGTTCTATCCCCCACTTCACCCAGGTTTAAGCACCTTTGAGAAAATGTGTGAAATTGATTTTTGGGCCATCAAAGAAAAGCGAATATACACGTCCCGTCCAGTTCAGTCTAACATGTCTATGACGGAACATGGATTTATTCAATTACTTAAAGATTGTAATACAAGAGTTATGAAGCCTGATAAGGGGGGTGGCTTAGTCTTTATGGATCATTGTTTATATGTGGAGAAATTGATGGAACATTTAAACACTCCCAATTACATTCAGGTAACAATCAATGAGGTTAATGTAGCCTACAAGAAAGTAAGGTCAACCTTGGATGACTTGTTTGTGGAAGGTTCCATAGACATTGACCTTTACCAATATTTAAATATGATAGCTCCCAAAACACCAGTACTGTTTGGGTGTCTGAAGATCCATAAGGACATAAAGTCCCCCCCTTTCAGACCAATAGTTGATGGCCGTGATTCAATCACATACGCTTGTGCCAAATATGTTGACAGTTTGTTGAAGCCTTTTATTGAAACTGAACCACAGATTTGCAAAGACTCGTGGTGTTTTCTTACAAACATTAATTCCTTAGAATACCAACCTGAGGTGTATTTCTAAACCATAGATGTGAAAGATCTATACACAGTGATCCCTCAGGATTTAGGCACACAATGGGTAAGGGAATTTTTGCATAGCAAGAAAGCAAATGATAATATCATTTATATAATTGAGACCTTGCTTGAAATGGTCTTGAAGAATAATTTTATGTTGTTTGAGGGTATGTTTTACCTGCAGAAAACTGGTGTGGCCATGGATTCTCCATGTGGCGCTAGTTTCGCCAATGCCACTTTGGCTTATTGGGAAAACAACTTGTTGTTTAAAGACCGACTATTTCAAAACAATGTCTCCTGGTATACTAGATACCAGGATGACATGTTTTGTATTTGGAATGGAGAACTGTCCATGATACCAGTCTTTATCGACAACATTAACAGGACCACAAGTTTTCTAAAGTTTACTTATAACATAGGTATAACCGCGATCAACTATTTGGACATTTGGCTAGTTAATGACAAGGCTAATAGTAGATACAAAAGTTCTATATATAGGAAACTGACGTATTCAAACTGTTTCCTTCATTTTACTAGCAACCACCCGTACCAACAAAAGAAAGCGGTGGTCAAAGGCCAGATGGTGAGGGCTGCCCGTATGATTTCGGATGAATTAGACTTTGAGACTGAATGTGACCATCTGTGTAACATGTTTATTAAAAGAGGCTATCCTAGTCAACTTGTTAACAACACAAAAAAAGAAGTAGTTTTCAAGCGTAATGTTGGTTATTTTATTCCTTTATTAAAAGGACAATCAAGCTCATCTTCTCACTCAGTCCTTAATGGATTGGCTAGTCTATCTGATGAATTGCCAAATAAAAAAGCTGGTAATGTAAGTTATCAAGCCAGCTTTTTGTATACATTCTCTTTAGACTTTTGGTCTATTAGAGAGGTAATAAATAAAAATTGGGACCTCATTAAAAATGATGATTCCCTTTCTAGAATTCTTGGTTCTAGCCCTAGAATAGTATACAGACGTGGTCAAAATCTTAAAGCCCTCTTAGAGAGCAACATTAATAGCAGGAATTCTTATGGGAGAATTAATGGGACGTTTAAATGTGGTTCATGTTTACAATGTAAACACATTCTGGTTGGTAACCAGGTGGTTTTGAACCACAACACATACAAAATAAAAGGAAAATTCAACTGTGAATCTAAGGGTGTGATTTACGCTGCTTGTTGTAATTCATGTAACGTGTTTTACATTGGGAAAACGGATTGACGTTTTAGGCAGCGAATATATGAGCATTGTTATGCTATAAAGAAGAAAGATTTTAACAATGCTTTAGCCAAACACTGCTCTGAATTTCCCGCACACACCTTTAGGTTCACAGTTTTACAACAGAGAATTGAGAACATTCGGGGGGTCCTTGGCAAATTTTGCTCAAAATAGATGAACTGAAGTGGCAAGTGCAAACGAGGGCTCATATGCCCCCAGGGATTAATGACAATATTTCCATTAAAAGTCTGTTGAAACTCCTAGCTTTGAATAGATAAAAATTGAATACAATGCAAATATACAAAGTTCTTGCATATGACAGTTTAACAAGGAACTAAAGGTTGGTTAGTGCAGCGTTTGTTTAATTAGGTACTTTTTAGTCCTTATATTCACACAAAGGAAAACCAGGGAATTCATAAGTATTTTTATGAATTTGACTTATTTAGTATGAATTTGATTTAGTGTTTTAAGTAGAGTATGTTGTTATTAAATTTGTATAGTTCAGTTTTTAACATGTATACACATATAAGTGTGTTTTTAAACATAAGATGAGATAGGAATATATATGGTTTTGTTCATCATTTCCTGTATTATAAGTTAATGAGTTATAACTTGTTATATAAAAGTAGGCTGCGATAATATGTTGTTATGGTTACTAACGACGTTGCTTAATTGATGACATCACTGACTTGATTAGATAAAAGGTATTGGTTTACCATATTTTAACTGTTTGTCTGAAGAAGGCTAGGCACTGTCCTAGCTGAAAGTGTAATTTATAATAAATAGCACTAACTCTTTTTGGCCGACTTTTATTGCGTTCCGTTTCAGTTTAACAGTTCGATGCTCACACACTTAAATAAACAAAGCAAATATCAGGCAACAACATACTGAAAGGTCATACTGGGCATGCTCACACACATGCCAAATACGGAGGAGATAATAAGGGATCTATGGACAAATGTGGATAGACATCTCCACTTCCAGAAACACATTCACAAAGTTGTCAGAAAATCATGCTATATCTTCACACAAACTGCCAAGGTCTGTGCATGTAGGTCAAAGGAGGTTCCCACTACTCATCAGTCATCAGACCTGTCAGAGAGTACCACAACACACTTGCGATGAATCTGACTAGGCACATTCAGCAGCCAGAAAGACCACTGAAGTACCCTAACAAGAGGATTGCTGGCCTCAAACAGTTACCCCATGCAACAAGACTGAATGTAACCCAATCTGTACTCTGTTGCATACTGTCTACTCAGGAGATCTCTGCCCAACAGACAGTTCCATGTCATGGCTACACTCAGATCTGTTCTGATTTACAGCTCAATGGCACTAAATATACCGACCCAACTAATATTGCCAACATCCTGGCAGATAGGATCAGTGTTAACTTTACCCCCCTCTCACCCATGAAAGAGCACATCTCTATAATGGAAGACTGCAAAGTCGCTGTCATCACGGCTGCACAGGTAAAAAACACTCTCCGACGCCAGTATCACAGTAGCCATGGGACCAGATAACTTCACAGGCTGTGTTCCACTCAAACCACAGAACGAACAGGCACCACACTGACGTACCATGTGCATTCATAGCCTCACCTCATGCTTTGTGCCTGTTGAATGGTGCACAGTGACAGTTATCCCACTACACAAGGGTGGAGACACCACGGACTCCAGGAACTAGCGTCCCATTAACCTGATGAGCCCGCTCTTTAAGGCCATGGAATGTATCATCATACAACATATAAAAAATTACATTTGTAATACCCAAACCCTGGACCACAACCATGTTGGGTTTGTAAAATGCAGATCATGTCTCCTAAACCTGATAGATGACATTGAAGCAGTCAACAGAACCGTAGACAAGGGTGTGGTGGTTCACACAGCCTACGTTGATCCTGCCACGGCTTACAACACCACCGCACACTCTGGAAATATAGATAAACCCACTAAACTAGGTATAAATTGCTATGTCAAAAGATGGGTTGCCAACAGACTTACTGACAGAACACACACTGTGAAAGTAGCAGACTCCAAGTATGACTTTGGACCAGTGATGAGTGCAGTACCACAAGGTCCAGTCCTGTGTCGTGTCCTGTTTACTATCTACTTCCCTGAAGTAAACTTTCACATGGAAGGCCTGTGGCTACTGAAGTTTCCATAGGACTGCAAACTAGGAGCCATAATTGTAAACACTAAAGATGTGGACATCCTACAAAAGGGCCTCACTGAGACAGATTGCTGTTGTCAAAGCCATGGGCTCTAGCTCAATGCTAAAAGGTGCATTGTCATCCCCTTTGTTAAAAACTCTGTAGCCAAGAACTACAACATAGGCGGTAGTATACTTAACACTGAAAGTGTGACAAGAGACCTTGGGAGACAGGTGGACACTGGACACAACTGTGATAATCAGATCCCCACAGTAGTCAGGAAACCCTGCTATGTGGCACACATAATCATAAAATGTGTCTCATGCAGAATAGAAGAGGACATTGTTCCCCATTACTCATCACTCACTAGAACTATAATAGAGTACAACACCACTATTGCTATGTACCTCACAAGACAACTACAACAACTGGAAAGCCAGCAGCAATACCTTACACAGAGCATTAGCAGCCTGAAATACATGCCATACACAGACCATCTCAAAATGCTCCATCTGTACTCCATTGCATATCGCCTACTCAGATGTGTTCACTGCCTAACATACAAAGCTATGTCAAACGCAGAGCTGTTGGACATGCTCCACATAAAACGCTCACAATCCCTCTGACCTTTGGACCCAAAACCACGAGTGAAATATAAAAGGAAGGGGTGTACCCATTTACCTTATGGATACCCACACCTTCAGGTTAGTGGCACAGCATGAGGCCTTGGAGACCATGCAAGTGCAACTAACATTGGGCAAAGCTGCTCATCAGATTGTAGCCTGCTACAGATCACCTACCTTGTCACAGGAACCTCACTCAGTATTCCTGAGAACAGTGGAAAATATAAAGGTCCTATCAAACACCATTATATGAGGTGATTACAACTACCCAAACATTGAGTGGGAGAATTACTTGTGTACAATGTCCTTTGCCCAATGTTTCCTAGAGTTTAAAAACTCTAACACCCTGGAACAGCTGGTCACTATGCCCACTAGAGGTGACACCATACTGGACATGATCATCACCAACATGGGGTACCAGTGTTCCATAACAGAGATAAAACCCTCGCTGGTAATATCAGATCATAAAGTAATCACACTGGACATCCACATTCCGCCCCCCCCCACCCAGTCAATGAAACCACCATGAAGACATTTTCAAAAGCAAACTGCACACATCCCAAGACCAAAGTGGAAAGTTCCAAAGCCCTCTTGCTATAGGATAATGGTATACAATCTGCCAAATCAGTTACAAGTGCATCCTATGAGCATCTACAGGGATGCATGGATCGAGACATCACAAATAAAACCAAGATGCACTCCTCCAAAAATAAGAAAACAATCTGGTGGTCATTGCCCATAAATAAGCTAGACAACAGAAGGAGGAAACTAATACCTGATAGAGCCAACTTCACTAAAGGAAAGGCATCATTGATCATTATTAGGAAGAAACAATGATCGCTTATAAAATAATTCAAGGACAGCTTCTAAAGACAAATTGTCAAGGAATGTAAGAATAACAACCACAAAGCCTGTGGTAGCTATACCAGACATGTAGGTGTCAACTTCCAAATATGCTGTCAGCTACTGACAAATGGCAAGAAATACACTGAACCAACTTTCATTGCCCACATCCTGGGGGACAAGTTCAGTGTAAACTTCCCCCCATCACCCCCAAAAGGGCCTGTGTCCATCACAGAAGGATGCAAAGCCCCAGACTTCATGGACATGCAGGTAAAGACAGCCCTCTCCAAAGCTAAGAACACAGCATCAATGGGACTGGATGGTGTCCCAGGCTGTGTCTTACACTAGGCCCAAAAGGAACTACACCCTCACCTACATTCACTGCCCAGACTCAATCGTACCACAGGCTATGTACCCAAAGAATGGCATACACTAACAGTCATCCAGCTCCACAAAGGGGGTGCCACAACAGAACCTGGAAACCATTGCCTTATATGTCTACTCAGCCTGGTCTACAAAGCTATTGAGCAAATTGTCATGGAACCCATAGACAGAGACATTGGGGACCTCCAGACACTGGACTCCAAACAACCTCGCCTTGTTAAAGGCAGATCCTGCCTTCTAAACATAGTTGACTTATTTCAAACAGTTACCAAGGACATAGATGGAGGTGAAATTAGTCCACGCAGCCCACCTGGTCCTCACTAAGGACTTTTTACAGCATTCCCCACTCTGTCATCATGGACACACTTACCAGCTTGAACATTAACAGCTATGTCACAGTTAACCGACCGGACCCTCAAAGGCTCGAACAAAACGTGTAGAAGGTACCAAACAGCCTCGTACCACAATTATTCACTTAGTGACACCAAAACACCTCACAGCAATGCCGATGTTGTCCCAGTTACACCAAACACTCCAAACTCAGCCGATAAAATAAAACTGCTTTAATAACACAATCACCAAAAATTGCAATCCATGGGTTTAGCGCTTTCATCTACTATCGGTAGACTTCATCAGAACCAATGAAAACCATTTACCACAATCCTTTTAAAGCAATTTTGGCGCCAAAAAATGCATAAAAATATAAATTAATACAAAACTAATATAAATATAAATAACACTCTGTATGTCAAAACAATATGTATAGCAATATATATAAAATGAAATTGTCTGTCTAAACACATATTTCCCTAAATACTCATCTATTTCATGTTTGTATTTGAAACAAAATGAATCACAATTACAATGTATACTTATATACACATATTAGTGAACACCCCCAAATGATGTTACATGTGGGCATATAATATAATGTAATATTGTGTAAATCCATAATAGTTTGCATCATATGACATAACATGTAATAAAAAATGATGACATGTAATATAAAATAATATGTAATACACAATATAATACACAAAATATATATACATATAATATAATAATACAATATTCAAAATATGTAAACAGTATTCAAAGTGTGAACTGTATTCACAATATATTCAAAATATATTCAAAATATTCAAAATATGATCCCTAGGGGTGAAACAAACTAGCCACGGTCTAAAAGCAAAAAAGGTTTAATGCTTATGTGTTCATTTAGACCGGGCCAGGTAGTGGCATCACATAAAATCTGCCATTTGGTTTCCAGACAGGACAAAATTATCTTCCAATCACCCCCATACTCACTAACCTCTATTTTATCTAAAATACAAAATTTAAAATTGTGATGTTCTCCTTTTTCACTTATATGCTTACTCAAAGCATTTTTCAAATCTACCTTTTTGATTTTGTACAGATGTTCATAAATACGGGTTTTAAGTTTCCTTTCCGTCTTTCCTATGTAGAATCCCTGACAGCTAGAACAAGTTGCCAAGTACACCACTCTCATAGTATTGCAGTTACCTTTCTTACCTAAACATTTAGTTCTATTGTTGTTACTGAGTTTGGTAACATTACTCTCATTAATGTACTGGCAATATTTACAATTTCCACATTTGTGTGTGTGTTCATCAATAGATCTTATCTTCCCCTTTATATTTCCCCTCTCAACTATCCTTTTGATGTTAAATGAGGTTTTATACACACTAGTGGGATGAAAACCCAAAACCGATGTCATTTCCTCTGAGCCTAGAAAAATATCCCAATGCCTATTGAGAATCTGTTTAACTAAATTAGAATAGGGGTTGAACATGATGACACAAACTTTGTTTTTATCACCCATCAATTGATTTTGTGTGTTCTTCCCTATAAATGTACCTCCTAATAAGGGAATGTATGTATTTCCCCACGACCTGATGACATATTGGGTCACATCTAATACCATTTCCTTAGGGTACCCTCTGGTGAGGAACATATTCGCCACAACGTCCATTTGTTCCTCCATGTCTTGTCTCAAAGAACACATACGGGCTACCCTAATACATTGTCCCTTGATGATGTTACGAAAAATGAACGGAGGATGACAACTATCATATTGTATATAGTCGTTGGAGAAGGTGGACTTCCTAAAGATTTTAGATTGAAAACCTGCACTCGTAGAACTAATATAGGTATCAAGATATGGAATCCCCATCTTCTCCACTTTATACGTGAATCTTAAAAAATGAGTGGTACTATTGATATACGCTATGAAATTGGGTATGTCTTCTTTTGGCCCTTTCCAAATAATAAACAGATCATCCAAAAAACGGGTATACAGGGCAATATGTTTATAGAAGTCACTAGTTTTTACATAGACTTCCTCCCACTCCAACATTACAAGATTTGCAAAGATGGGGGCACATGATGACCCCATCGCAACCCCTCGTGTCTGTTTAAAAAATTCTCCCAAAAACTGGATATAGTTGTGTGAGAGGACCAGCCCCATCATATCAAGTATCAAACAAATCTTGTCCCATGTGAGATCAGAGTGTTTCCTTAAACTATTTTCAAAAAATTCTAAACCAGTAGTATAAGGAATACATGAAAATAAATCCTGGACATCTATCGTGATAAAAGTTAAATCACCTGACCATAATTCTTGTTTTACTGTACATAAAAAGTCCCAAGAATCTTTCGTTAAATGTGGGACTTTGCTGTAAATATGCTTACACCAGGAATCAATAGCAACCCCTATATTGAAGGTTTTAGATCTAGAGCCAGAAATAATGGGTCTAAAAGGTGGAGACTCCACACTCTTATGGATCTTAGGTATCCCCACTATTCTGGCCAATATAGGATGCTCCGTTCTAATAAATCCATATTCTTCATTTGTAATACGGTTATCCAATAGATATTCCTCAATAGCAAGGTCTATTCTATGGTAGCCGATGTTAATCTGGTTCAGAGATGTTTGCTCATAATTACCGGAATCAAATAGAATATCATGAATGGCCTTGTTGTATGCCAGAGTGTCATATACTACCAAGCCACCCCCCTTGTCTGGTTTCATGATTCTTATATCACTATTGGCCACAATTAAATCCAAACATTCCCTTTCACCCTTGGTTAGATTATCACAAAAATCTGGACATTGAATGACACCTCTCCTGATATTACCATACAATTGGTATATATCTTTACATACCATACGCTCATAATTGCACACTTGTACATTGTTAATAGGAATATACGTACTTTTTCTCACTAATGCTTTTGGTGCCTCAATCCTAATATTGTCCTTAAATTGTATGGCCAGTTGGAGTCTACGACAATATAATTTTACTTCTTTGATGGTATCTACCAAATTAAACCTAGCAGAGGGAATAAACTTCATTCCTTTACTAAACAAGTTGAAAAAATCCTGAGAAATGTACATATTGGTAAAATTGTACACTTTAAAACCTTTGTATGAAAAAATAGAAACTTTGTTTGATTTCCAACCACTTCCATAGGTGAAAACAGTGTAGAAAAATTGTCTACCCTACCTACAGATGTTGAAAGGGTGGGTAATGTGTGTAAAGTGGGTGAAGAAATTCCTGGGATGTCTTTCTCAAAGGATATTACTTTTAAGTTCTCTCTCTCCTTTGACGATGTATGGGAGCCTTTTAAGTTCTCTCTCTCCTTTGACGATGTATGGGAGCCTGATGGAACCTTCCCCCCTGAAAATTTTCATCTTCTCCTGTTCTTTTGTATCTTCCCCTTTCCCATCCTGTTTTTGGTTCGTTTGTTCTAAATCTATCCTGGGTGGGGTGAGGCCAAATATATACCCTTTCCGTTCTATATGCCTTCAAATCCCTTTCCAATTTGTCAAGTTTCCTATTATAAATGTCAAATGCTTTGGTTTTAGCCACTCTAAACTGTTTTTCAAACAAATCCTGCCAAGAATCAAAATCTGGGTCCTGAGTTATTTCCTCACACAACTGTTCAATATCCATGACTAATCCACCTATTTTTTCGTCATTGAATTTCATAAACAGTTTAATGAATTCAAACCCAAAATTGTCAAATATATTGTTAAATTCACACATCACTGCTCCACTGTAAGGAATTCCAAGTGGTAGTTTAAAGAATCTCAAACCTCTAGGCACAATTTTAAGTAATAAACATTTTTCCAAATAGCCATTGTCAATTTTAGCCCCTTTAATCTGTACTAATTTTTTACCCAATAAATATATTTTGGTTTTTATGGACTCATTATAATGTTTCACATCTTTATAATCACATTTATTTCTACATCTAATATCAGTACTGTTACTAAAATCATATTCATCACACATAAAATCTTTCACAACATCAGTATTGTAAGGTCCAACATATTTATTTTTATTTTTGTTGTTACCATTGCTGATATAACCGTTAGGTAATATATTGCTCTTGCTGTTTTTTGTTTTTATCCTAACAGAAGGGCTACTATTGTGATCATTAATAACAGTAC
Organism: Protopterus annectens; assembly: GCF_019279795.1. Classification (NCBI taxonomy): domain Eukaryota; kingdom Metazoa; phylum Chordata; order Ceratodontiformes; family Protopteridae; genus Protopterus; species Protopterus annectens. Next base: position 1,897,514,335 of record NC_056737.1, read on the forward strand.
CTTGATCTTGAACGCCCCTTCTGTTAACCATGGATGAATACGTTTTCATCTTTTCTTTTTGTTTGGGCTTAGTGCCCATACGTAATGTGTCCTCCCTAGAGTGGAAGAAACTAAAGTCAAATGTGAAATCACCTTCATCCAAAAGATGAAAATCAGCGTCTTTGTTGTCCACAGTTAAGCATACTTGCGGCGTATTTGTAATGTTTTTGAATGCTTGTCCGTTCGGTATACTGTTAAAGCTATCCCCTCCCTCCACACCCGGTGGAGTCAAAATGAGAGAAATAGCTGGTGAAATAGTAGTCGGATGGATGTCCGAACCCTTAGACATCGGCAATGCTTCCACATCCTCGACCGCTGGTCTGGTGAGTGAGGAAACCAGCTGCAGCAGTTTGCTGACATCTTCCTGTAGCGACGTGACCTCTGCACGCAATTCCTGGAATTCCGTTCTGCTCAATGAAGCACTCAGGGAGCCCGACTCGGCCATGTAGTCAACTCGATAACAGCAATACAGGAACAACCTACTCCACAGTTAACCGACCGGACCCTCAAAGGCTCGAACAAAACGTGTAGAAGGTACCAAACAGCCTCGTACCACAATTATTCACTTAGTGACACCAAAACACCTCACAGCAATGCCGATGTTGTCCCAGTTACACCAAACACTCCAAACTCAGCCGATAAAATAAAACTGCTTTAATAACACAATCACCAAAAATTGCAATCCATGGGTTTAGCGCTTTCATCTACTATCGGTAGACTTCATCAGAACCAATGAAAACCATTTACCACAATCCTTTTAAAGCAATTTTGGCGCCAAAAAATGCATAAAAATATAAATTAATACAAAACTAATATAAATATTATTTATTATTAGTTAATTATTTATTAATACTATTATTAACAGCTATGTCACAGGATGGGTGGCCAAGTGGCTCACAGATCAAACACACATGTTCAGAGTTGCGGGTGCCATGTCCGACTCTAAGCCAGTCACAAATGTCATCCCACAGGTCTTGGTTCTGGGACCCCATCTGTTTAGTAGACACTGTTCAGAGGTACAGGCAAGCATGGGAGGAGTATGGCTGAACAGGTTTGCAGATGACTGCTAACTGTGGTCCATAATCGACTCTATGGCTGACACACACATCCACCAGAAGGGGCTTACAGAGACAGATACCTGGTGTCAAAACAATGCCCCAAGCAGAACGCCAAAGAATGCATAGTCATCCCCTTTGGCTAAAACAAAGTGCAAACAAATTGCCACATAGCTGGTACTCCAGTATGTACGGAGAAAATCATGAAGGCCCTGTGGACACAGTTAGATAGTAAACTCTCCTTTGATGATCACATGGCCAAAGTGTTTAGACATTCCTTCTATGTAGCCCACCAAATGTCACCTAATGTAAACGGCTTTGTCTAGTCTGATGATGTCACCATCCTACAAATATACCTGTGGAAAGTAGAACTCAAAGTAATGTGTATAGAGTGTTGTGTAAATGCGTACACCTATTGCATCATAAACTGGTTAGGTAGGGGTTTGAATCCTGCACTTGACAAGTGTGTGATCTCCTTGGAGAGGAGCAACCATTTTGGAGAGTACTCAAACACCTTAAAAGTGGTATAATAATCTTTGTCAGGTCTGATGATGTCACCATCCTGCAAATATACCTGTGGAAAAGAGAGCTCACGGTAATGTGCATAGCGTGTCATGTAAATGCGTACTCCTGTAGTATCATAAAACAGTTAGGTAGAGGTTTGAATCTTGCACTTGGTGAGTGTGTGTGTGACACTGTTGGTCAATGTGGGGTGGGTTTTGCTTTTACTACTGTATGACACCATTATGTGCATTGCACATGTGAGGTAGCTGCGTGGCAAATACATATACGTACATGTGGCCTCAATTATTGCATGTGTGGGAACCCTGCTTTCTCCAAGAACACATCTATCATCTTTTCCAGAGTGTGCTGCTGCTTTCCAGACCTTAGGTCACATCTGTATGCTTGTGACAAGGCCAGCCACTGCAGTGATCCCTGGCCTAGGTCAACCATGTCACACACACTCATTATGGTTTCTATTGAATTGTGTGAGTGAGGGTTTATGGCCGAGGTATATGTCAGACCTGTTCAAACGCAGCAAAGTCTGTCAATGATGGCTATTCATTATAGGTGTACAACAACCTTTGTGGATATGCATGCAGACCCCTTATTGCTTATGTGATCCACCGAGGGATATAAAAATACCTTTGGAAATGTGATTATCAAAGAAGGGATGACGTATCACTTTGTTCCATGTACACATCGGTACCTGTTCTTCATGTTGGTGGCTACTACCTATGTGGTACTGTGGGAATACTATGTTCCGTAAAGGTGGATGACTATGCTTTGGTTGGCTTATAGCTTTACAGCATGGGTTTGACAACAGGGATCTGTCTGTGTGATACCCTTGTGGAGGATGTGTGTGTCATCTGGAGAATGCATTATAGGCCACAATATGCATTACCAGATGTGGAAAGACATATCCCTACTGTGATTGCTTGTACCTAAGAGAGCTATATGCCAAACAGGAGTGGTCTCAGTAATGGGTGCAGGTGCATACCACTGGTTACTGGCATAGTATAGTACCTGAAGGATCCAAATGTTACTGTGTGTCCTACATCTGTGTGTCAGTTGTCAAGACATCATCTAATGACTGGTTATGGTCAGGCTTTTGAAGTTATGTATACTACCAGAATGCAAAACAATGACAGACAGTAACAGTATCACCCACAGCACAGTGTCAAACCATGTCATACACACATGTGTAGTCAAGTTCCGAAATGTGTGTAGTACAATGCATACTGGCCACCAATAGAAACTTTGGAGTGTTACTGTGTAATACAGGGCATGTCACCCTGCCCATGTGTCCACTATGCACGTACATGCAGACAGTGCACCTCCACCATGTTCACAAATGTACACCTGCAAATCTGTGCCACACACATCCCACACATACTGTCCACTCTCTAACACATGTTGCCAATACTACACACATCAGCCAAGTGTTACGTGGGCGGACAGTACACTATTGGAACTAACCTTGGTGTAAACATTACTACATTGATAATCATAGCTTAAATGCATCATGCCTGATCAGCTACACCTTCAAGCATATCATTACACTCTACTGCTGACAACATGCTAACATTGCTATACTGCTATAAAGTCATCCTGTGCATCAGCACCATGGTAGCCTGCTCCTGCATTGATGTTACAGATGCAGGAGGTGGCACAGGTTTCATCATATGCACATGGGGTGTTGTTGGTTTGCCAGAGGCCTACAGTGAGCCATACAATCGACATGTGTGTGTGTGTGTGTGTGTGTGTGTGTGTGTGTGTGTGTGTGTGTGTGTGTGTGTGTGTGTGTGTGTGTGTGTGTATGTGAGGGCCAAGAGTACTGCTATGGGCCAATGTTGATGTAATGTGTGCGGGTATGTGTTAGCCCTAGGTGTCTTGTTTATGTGTGTGTTTGTCTGCATGCACACAGTTCCACCATGTGGCTGCCATATATGGGTATTCGTGGGACAGCCACAGACTGTACCTGCCAGGCTTTAGAGATCACCATCTCTGGCCATGGATATGGTACCTGTGCCTGGCAGGGGTGCTACTGACACTATCAGGTACTAAGCCTAACTGGGTACTATCCCCAGAGGTAGATGATGTGCACTGGACCCAGGTCCCTGCTGGGACTGTCCAGAGCCACGTGCATGTGGTCTTCTAGGATGGTCTATGGACAGCCCACCCCCCACATTGCTGGGGCTGGTACTGGCACTACGGGAGCGGCTGTGACTTGAGGGACGTCCACGACAACTGCCAGCTGCTGATGTTGCTGGCATACATCCACGTCAATGACTCAACCATCCTGCACTGTCCTGACACATGGACATGACATTGCGGAGGACATCTAATGTCTCACCCCAACGTCTATCAGTGACCTCAGTGTAATGATGGATTGCACCTGCAAGGCCATGGATACTGTCAATTATGGTGGTGTTATGTGCCCTTAGTCCCTGTCTGGTGTACCGTTCCATATCTGCCTGTGCCTCCATGACAGGCTGGAACATGCGTGAGGTTGTAAGACCTGTGGCACGTCTGCCAGTGGCATGATGAGCAGCAGTGCTCCGACGAGAACCCCTGGACATCTGCCTATGTGGTACCCTTCCAGACATCTGGGTATGGCTGCTGTGTCGGGATGCATGTGCCATAGATACCACACTGTCCTGGCCAGTGCCATCTGCATGCTGTCCCTCAGCTAAGGGCATTGGTGATGGATGTATTGGCAGTATGACTGTGTGCATGGATGGGGTGGACACTTGTGCACTGTCGATTGGTGGCCCAACGACAGACCCTGGCAAACATGCGTGTGCCTCAACACACCTATCATCATTATCACTATTATGCTCAGTGACATCAGTTTCCCTGCTGTAGTGAACCAGCCCAAACTCAGCACCTGTGAGAGGAAGACAAGAAACACACTTTATGACCTGCACATGATGTCGGCACACATGCACACATGCACACATGAACACATGAACACATGCACACATGCACACATGAACACCTGAACACATGCACATAGGCACATATGCACACATGAACACATGAACACATGCACACATGCACCCATGCACACATGAACACATGCACACATGAACGCATGCATACATGAACACACACACACAAATACACTCCTCACTGAGACACACACACACACACACACACACACACACACACACACACACACACACACACACACACACACACACACACCACCAGCAGCAATCCAGAAGATACTCAATAGCGTGTTATGGTGGGGTACAGTATCACAAGCCAAACATTTATATCAAACGTGTCAGCATGCAGGACATGTGTTGCTCAACAGCATGCAGTGTGAGTGTAGACAGCCCTTGCTAATAACAGTATACATGGATTTGATGCATGTATGCTTTTGTTCAGTGATTGGCCTCACCCTGGAATGCAATGTGTACATGGACACAACATTGCTGTGCAAGTATTAAAAGCTCTGCAATGTCCTGTGCACCATCACTCACAGGTATACATACCATGGCTGGATGTGTATCTCTGTGTCACATAGATACCCATTTCTGATTAGAGCATCTGTGTCTTTAGCAGATAATTGTGGACACAGGTTTAGCACATGCATGCTATGTATACACACAGGATGAGTGGTGCATGTATACCTGATGGAATACCATTGCTCAACATAGCCATTGTACAGTGGTTATGGTGAGTGTAGGACATATTGTGGACATGCCAGTGCCAGCCATGACATGGCATGCTACAACACAACTGCAACATTAAACATCACACATACACAATGTGTGTCATGTGACCTACACATTCAATAGCATTACAAGACATATGGGTGTCACTTTGTACAACTGGTGATTGCTATGCATATTGTGTATAGGTGCATATGTTTGCACACACACAACATTGAGGTGCATGGTAATTAATATGTGTAGTACTGTGGCCACTGTAACTGGATGGGGTGTAGTACCATGAGCCATCATCATGCAGCATCATATGGTCACTCAAGGCCACTAATGTGTGCCAGACCGGCACATAGCATGCTGTACCTGAACTTCAGTACCATGGCTATATTCACCATTTCACAGCCAGTTGTTACATGGGTTTGTAAGGTGCCCAATAGGGGGCATTGCTTAACATGAATGTGCTATGTGTTGAAGACTGTCGCACAGCCACATGAGAGGCCTCTACCCCTCAGGTATATTATGTGTGCTGTGTGGATGACATTTGAGATACTGGATTGTGATCTTACAACGGGTGTCTGAATACGCCATGTGTAGCATGTTAATGTGTACTGCGTATGACACAGTTGTGTATGTTGTGTGCATGTGTATCGACTCTGCCTATCCAATGTCCACTACAGTGTTGCCACAATTGTGTGGGATGCTCTGTGTATTGCATGTGTTTGAGGCAGCTACTCACGTTACTGAGATGTGCATAGTCTCACAGCAAACATGCACAGCATGCATTATGCGCAGGTGTGTGACGTGTACATGGCCTACACCTCACCTATGACATGCACATTTAATTAGCAATATTAAATGTAGAACACACTCACCAGCTAGGTCTGCTGCCTTACTGTCACACCAGAGGGACCTACAAGGATACAAGACAGTTTGTCAGTGGCAACAACTGTGGCATTGCTACTGTGTATTTGCAATCTTACAGTAGTACGACGGTTGACAGTCACAGGCCTGCAGATTATATTCCTAATTATTATTATTGCACAACACTAGGCACCACATATTTTAACTACACAGTACACATCTCACATAAGCATGATCTACCAATAGAGGTAACAGTAGTGTACAGCTATGCCATGTTACCTGAACGCTCCGTGTCAACTTGCTGAGTGGCTCCGGCCTCCATGATGATACTTGTTAGTTGTTATTGTTGTTGCTGGCCAGGAGCCACTTGGCTTAGGAGCAGCTCCTCCACTCTGGTGAGGGGGGGATGGATGGCTACCCCACCACCTGTGGAAAGCTGTTTTCTATGGATATCAGACGCATGCTGCTGGACATGTCTAATTAAATCACTGCAGTAATGGCGTACCTGCTCATATGTCCGGTTATGCATGCCTATGTAATTTACCCTACGGACAAGATCTTGCCACAGTGCAGTCCGCTCATGCTGGTCCTGGCTGGTTCTTGAGAACAGCAGGGCATAGTGCTGAGCCATGGTGGCTGTAATCACTTTCTCCTCTGCTGGGCTATATGAGGGATTACGATGGTGGGCCATGACCCTGGAAGACAATGAAACAATATGTGTGAGCAAGTCAAGTGGCACACTTAACATTCTAAAGTACAGATATCAATTAACTGCCATATATAGCAACCTATTGGCTGTCAGAGGATACACACTTTCAATACCACATATCAGTGCTCAACCCACAACTGCCTGACAGTGCCCGGCACACTCTATATATCAAACCATGTTTTGCACAGCAACAAAGATAAACCAGTATGTAAGACTATACAACATTACATGGCATACTGTATGCGACACAATGCACCACCTAGCCACAGGGGGTATATATCAAGCTAATGCATAGCGTAACATGTAATCCATTGCAATGATTGTAAAGTCCAGTTACAGTATTACCAGTATACCACACAAGTCATTGATGGCAACCCCCTGCCTAACATTCGTTAATATAGGTGGCATACTGCTGTACTAGACTATACATGTTGCTAGATATGCACCTATATCCTGTAACACACATATGACCGAGGCTATGGTACAGGCATACACACACACACACACACACACACACACACACACACACACACACACACACACACACACACATCAGACATACATACCAGACACAAAGGTATGGCAACCCACATGACCTTTGCCTGTGTACCATACAGTACTGTGTGTCTGTAGTTACAAAACCTTATGCCTGAGGTATGTCATCTGTGAGGACTACGGGGAACACACAAAACAGTAGTTCCAAGAAATGTGGACATACACCATACTGTGCTGTTTAGGCATACAGCTTCAGGTAGTACTACAGTTCATACAGGGGTTGGATTCACCAGCAGTAACATTCAATAAGCATACATATACTGCTGTAGCCTACAATGGGACACCCGAGCCAACACCAACGGACTATGTCAGACCGTATGGCATACTGCTTTTTCTACCTAGCAATAGCATACACATCTATTGCTGGGATCACAGCTAGGACACATAATACCATGACAGAAACAGTTTCCCACTTAGCTATCACACATATACAGAACTCTGACACATTCACCAACACATTCACCATCGCACTCAGTAAACCTCACATAGCAATTATTGCAACAAGTACATGTGGGTGTGTATCGGTTCATAGGTAGGTTATAGGCTATTGGCCCTAGGGCCTATAGATGTCTAGCACTACGCTAACCTGGCCTTTGACACACAGATAATTTCATTTCACGTGGCCCTGTTAAGCAGAGCCACAGAGGTGATTCCCGGGGTGTATTTCCTATCTCCCATACAATCATCAGGATTATATATGACGACGGCTAATTAGGAGCTTTGTTTGCTATTGATAGGTGGTTTGTTCCAGAGTATGGGATGTCTCTGAGATAGGAATCTATCCCTCCAGCATGTGCTGTTTATTGAGGTGACAAGGTTTAGGACCCTAGAGCATGTAGCTCGTAGGGATTGTGATCTGTTTACGTGGAACATGTCCAACAGCTCTGGGTTTCACATAGCTTTGTATGTTAGGCAGAGGTCGCCTCTGGGTAGGCGGCATGCAACACAGTCTAGCTGTGGTTTTGTGAGACGGTCTGCATAGGGCATCTGTTTGAGGCCGGTATTACTCTTTGTGAGGTATGTCTGTGTCCTTTCCAGTTGCTGTAGATGTCTTGTGAGGTACATACCACATGGGGCATTGTACTCGATAATGGGTTTTATGTGTGTGGAATAGAGGGGAACACTGACCTATATTTCCCTGGATGACACACCTTTTGTGATGACGTGTGCCATGTAGACAGATTACATGACTAGTGTGGCACTGTGATTATCAAAGGGGAGACTACTGTCCACCTGTGTCCCATGGTCTCTTATCACACCTTCGGTGTTAAGTAGACTACCACCTATGTGGTAGTTAATGGGTACTGAGTTCTTGCAAGGAGGGATGCCAATGCAGTGTCACAATTCAGCTTGAGTCCATGGCTTTGTCATCAGGCATCTGTTGCAGTAAATATGACCCTGTCTCTCTCTCTCTCTCTCTCTCTATATATATATATATATATATATATATATATATATATATATATATATATATATATATATATATATATATACACATACATATAAACATCCATTGGTGTACATATAGATATACATATAGGCACATATATAGTCCATCTTTCATGGTGGGAATATCAAGTATGCGAAGGTTGTGAGGTATACAGTTATGTCATAATATTGCACAGTGTTGTGCGGAATGCATTGAAGGTGTTCTCAGCCCATGTAGCTTTAGCAGGCCTCACTGGCTGCAACACTGCAAACCTGCCAATTCATACCTACAGCGTTTAACCACCACATGTCATATACCAGAACTGTATGCTGTCTGGTTTGCCACACACTACAACCTACATAGAAATATGCACATAACAACCTTCAACAACATATATATGTCCACCTTTCACAAATAGTTGCAGTATGTCCCTTGCTCTATGCACATGTACAGATGCTAATATATCTGACACAAACAGATCTTTCCGTATGTGTGTGCCATACACATACAAGGACCACACTGTTGTAAGTCCATGTACCTCACAGCTGACCTGTTGGGCCTTGCTGCAACATGAACAGGTGTCACATGTGAGCACACAGTAATATTAGAGGGTGTATATATAGCTACAAATGCTAGATTAGCATACTAGCCTGGTACAGCTGTTGCCAATGCTAAGCTACACGTTAATATGACTATCATGCATTTGTTACTCTGTCACATCCATGTTTACATAACTGTATGCGCTACTCCCCCAAACAGACATTGTACACACTACTGTACAGAACACAGATAACATGGATCAGATGTCTGACATTTAATGCTGAACTACATATGTCACAGTCATATCCCACTGCACACAGCTACACACTGATTTCTCCATGGCAGTAGTTATGCAGGGCATCTGTGCATAGATACATGCTGCTGCCACATATGGATGATTCAAACTATGTAGAGTACTCTTCAAAAAATCTACTACATGCCAGTAAATACATATCTGTTACATACCTTTCCTTTGCATGTGTTTATAGTAGTCAGTTCCGTTTGTTTTGTACACTTTTTTTTATATCTTATTTTATTTTAATAATTTTTTTTTATTTTTTCAATGTTATTTTTTTCAATATATATTTTTTCAATATATTTTTTCAGTATATTTTTTTTCAATATATATTTTTTTCAATATATATATTTTTTAAATATATTTTCTTTTATATCTTTTTTGTTTCCTGTTGCTGTGGTCTGTGTCTCTCTGTGTCTCTCTGTGTCACTCTGTGTTGCTCTCTCTCTCTCTCTCTCCCTCTCTCTCCGTACCTGCAATGAAATGATTGCATGTGAGGACAGCAAGTACAGCCTCATTTTATAGGTATCTGCACATGTGCATGGGATGGCCTCTGCACCAATTGTTGGCCACCGTTTGGCAATTGCATGCAGCCTGCTGTGTGGTACTTGCAGTACTCACTGTCATAGCAACCAAATGCTATAAATTGCTAAGTCAGGTAGGCGTAGCCCTTTCAGCTTTCTAAACTGGGGACCATGCTTGTTTGCTGTGGACACCGTTGTGTAAGTCAGAAGATTGGTATACTTCTTGTATCTGATGCTAGGGGTGTAGCCAGTGATTTGAATGTTGTACTCAGACCTGAATGTTCCCAGTTCCAGTACACAGTTTTCAGTGTAGAATTGTACTGACCCCTACAAATGCTAACACACAATACATGGGAGTATGTAGTTTCTTTTCTTCTTATACAATTAGCTGCCATACATACGTAGTTATTGAGATGTTTTCATTTGGCACATGAACTGTTTGTGAACTGCTATAATGCGGATATTAATGTACTCACTTCTGCACAGTTTGTTGTTTTTTTTTTGTTGACATTAGCACAGGATGCTCATGAAAACTGGACAATTCCAGTACTGAGTATGCCTTGCTGGACCTTGAACACACAGGTATTTTGTACATTTGGGTGGGGATTGTCCTGCTATGATACTGTGTGGGGGTTGCAAAGTGCTGCTGTAACATTATTTACTGCTAAAATGGCCGGTTCTGTTATCACAGTCATGTAATGCAATTCCACAACAACTGCTGGTAAAGTTCCACAGAACAGGTTTTGTGTTATGGCATTCCTATCTTTCCTTTACATTCACCATTTCTGATGCATAATATATATATTTTAGCAACAACCTGCAGTATATCTACTGTGGCTTATTGGTACTTCATGCAGTCTAGTGTGTACAATGTCTGGGGTTCGAGGCTAACAGTGGTGTTTTATTTTGCTGCTGAGCAGAACAAGTCCCCTCACATGCAGGGTGACTATGGCACTTTTAAGCAGTTGTAAGCAGGTTTGAGCGGGTTTGCATTACACTTAGCAATACTTAGCTAAGCGCACACAAGTGCACACTCGTGCAAACCCGCTAACTACTGCTTAAAAGTGCTTACTCCTGCTAACCCTCATGCTTATTTCTTTGAAAGAAAAGAATATGGGGAGATAGGACAGTGGTGAAAAAGGGGCACAAAGAGGGAAAGACAGTAGGGAAAACAGCTAGGGATGTGCAGGACGAGTGTAGGGAAGGTCCATAGCTGCCCATTTCTTTAACAGCAACAGCTGTGCATATACTAGTAATTTGGAGGGAAATTTGAAACCTTCCACCCCCGAGAGAGGGGTGAGGACAACAAAGTATTTTGTACTGCCAATTAAATTTCAGTTTATGTGTCCAGCGGACATGTGTGCAAAATGGGCAGCTATGTATGGGGCATAATTTTTTTGTGGGAGCAGATTGCCCTTTTTTGTTTCAGGTGAGAGTGGAATGTGGGGTAGGGGAACTAGGTATATTTTGGGAGGTAGGTTGGGGAGGTAAACAGACAAGACAAACAAGATGCATACAGGGGCGGAATATGACACATGGGGTGGGTGAACACCATTGACAGAGAAGGATGTTTGGAAATCGCAAGCCCATGAGCCCACAGATGGCAACAGTGGAACTGAGATCCTCACCCATGGGCAGTCACCACTGCACCTTCACAGCCCAGAGGGTGGCTGTGCTGGGGGCTGCGTAGGAGGGGCAGATTCACCCGTGAGTCACGCCACTCTTGCCTCGAGCTGGCATAGAGGATCAGCGACTGAACGCTCAATCTCCATATGCACCACAGCCTGGACCTTTTGGAGGGTGATAGGTGGCCCTCCTCCGGCCACGCTTGCATGAGGGGGATGAGTCCCATCCCCTGCAGTGCTTCCACCCAAAGGTGGCACTGGACCAATGGAGGAGGAGGTCCCGGGCTGGGCACCGGACCTGCTGGTGCCAGGTGCCATCGCCAGCTGAGGTGGGATAGGTGGGCCCACTGGGAACGGCCTTCCCATACGTTCTATGTTTAGGAGGATTTAATGACAATATGGGTTAGTAATAGCCAACAGCATTCCAATTTAATTGTAACAGCATACAGTAGTATTCCCATTAACCCAACACACCAGAGTTCCAACAGTTGAACAGCAAGCATAACACATGCATATATAGAACAACAGTGGACAATCCAACAGCATGCATGATTGATTGGTGGCAACAGGCCACCAAGATTGTGGTATGTGAACAGGGCACATACATCAAAGTAAATGCAGATATTTATAAACCAATAGGACATGTGTCCCAACAAATGTTATGAGATTAGACATACCCATTGAGGTGTGGAATTGCATTGTTTATACACATAAAATAGGGTGTAAAAAGATACCTCCATTAACAACTTATATATACTTATAGTTTACACTACATTCCTATTGACTGCAGTTATATATCCCCTACACATATTATGACACTAGGCAATGTCTGTTAAATTGTGAAATGGGTTTTGCTAGTTCTTGATATACCTGACCTGTGTCTGACATACAAACTGTCCAGGATGCAGATGTTACTGCTACATATTTATATATTTCATTTATATTTATATATCTACATATCTGGATGTGTTCAGGTGACATTATCAGGTATATTTTGACAGCCCCCAACATTTCTAACAGCACACTGACATTTCTGGGGAACACAATAACAAGCTACTCATGTGCCAGATTAACCTGTACATGCCGGCCATGAACTGACAGTTGAGGACTGTATATATGCTTAACAGCTACTGGCACTCCCTTCATCCACTTTATAAGGGCCTACCCATGTGTGGGTTGACTGCGCTTAATACAACAGTACTATTTCTATAATGCAAGGGTACAACAACATATCAAAGAAAGTGACACAGACACACTCCAGGAATTATACCTTTATTAATTACATTACACACTTTTCTAGTGGCTCTCTCATTTATTTGATATATCAGTGCATGCAGAGGACTTTTATTCAAGGCATATTATACCTTTATTAATGGGTTAGAACACCTTTTTACACTGTCTCACTTATTTTATATAACAGTCCATGCAGATAAGTTATTCAAGACTTATTATACCTTTATTAATGAGTTACAACACTCTTTTTCAGGCTCTCTCACTTCTTTTATATGGCAACACATGCAGAATAATTACTAACCTGCCTGGTGGCGCAGCCTTAGCAGCCTATCTGCATAGGCTTGCTGATTCGCAGCACAGACACCTGCAGCTGTGAAGCAAATGAAGGGATATTGAGACATACCTATCTGTAATATAGACTACAATAGCAATTCTTACATACTTCATTCCATGGCTACATACTCAGTAGTGGGGCATTTTCCATTTCACAGGCCTCCTGTAGCCACTGGTTCAGTCGGTCCTCCTTGCGTCTCTTCAGGTCTGAGTAGTGGTGTCTGACCTGCTCACCAGTCCGAGGAACACCTGTGGCACTGGTGAGATCATGTGCTAGATGGTTCCAGGCTTCCGCTTTGTACTCAGTGCCTTGAAACTGGCTCTGCAGGAGTCTTGCATCATGATGATGGATGAGGAGCCAAACCATTACGTTTGACTCCTCAATGCCCCACCGTTGCGCTTGAAAATGAGACCCCTCTCCAACACCAGCCATACTGTCTGCAGATGGGAGCTACAACTAGTTATGGCAATTATTCCTGCCTATGGAGCTTAAATATGCCTAATTTCCTGCACTTATTTGTGATTGGCCGGTTTTGAAAAATCTCAGCTAAAAGCAAACCTGCTTAGCAATGGGTGAACTTCCATTGATATATATGAGTGTGTTGGAAATGCATCCATATGTAAAGCTGTCATGGCTTAGTGGTTTAGTACTCTGATTATGGTGCACAGTAGCCTGGGTTCAAGGCCTGTCATTGCTTTTTATTTTACTACTGGCCAGACCAGCTAGGAGGTGTGGCTATGTTTAGCCGACTTTGCTCAACTTTGCCCAATGTTGCTCGACGTTGCTCTACGTTGCCCAATGCTGCGCTAGTTAGCGCAGTGCGCAGCTCTGCGCAAACATGTTTTGTTTGCGTTAGTTGGCGCGATGCGCAGCTCCGCGCAAAGCCATTCTGCTAGTTAAAGCAGTGCTAAGCTATGAACAGTTATACTTAACTGTGCTTAATACTAGTAAACTTTGCTTAGCAGTGCTTCACATTGCTTAAGATATGTTACTTATGCATTTATCAGTATGCATGACCATTCCACCTTCTGATTGATATATATATATATATATATATATATATATATATATATATTTATATATATATATATATATATATATATATATATATATATGCATACATACATATATATATATATATATATATATATATATATATATATATATATATATATATGTATGTATATACAAAATATTGTTCACTACCACATAGGCCATTTCAATGCATTTACTAAAATTTAAAAGGTAAATGTCAGGAATTATTTTTATGCACAGATTTCCTACAGAAAATGGGAAGGGGAGTGGTGGGACTCGAACCAGGAATGCCTCCTCTTTGTGTGATGGCTCTACCACTACGCTATTGCTATTTGACTTAATTTGCATATAAGTAGTTTATTATCCTCTTCGATGTCTACACTGTTCTCTGTAGCTAACCAATGGGCAAACCCACGCATACACATGCAAATACGGGCAGCTATATCAGGAATAATAAAAAAAAAGGAAAGCTTTACATTTTAAACTTATACAGGGATTTAGAATGTGGGGGAGTGTAGTGTTGGGTATGTAGACATTTGAGCAGACTTGCTCATTTCAGTTGACATTTGCAGTTTAGCCACTTGCAGGGGCGTGGATATTTGGACTGCTCGGCAGTCTGACACACCCCCTGCACTCGTGCACGCTCCATGTTAGCCTTAGAGTTGAGTCAATGCGCCCTCATGAATATGCATGATGCACTGACGTCATACTCTTAGAATGCAGTTTCCGAGTAAGACTTGTTTAGTCTTACACAGAGGATTAGTGAATCCCGGCCATAGAGTTTTTTGGTAAATGTCATGCATTTTTCTGTTCCATTCTGTTAACTTAAACACTAGGCAGGAGGGTGTGGACATATATAAGGAAATAATGAATGCTTAACACAGAAACACTATTTAATTCTGTGGCAATGGATAAAAAGGAGAGGACTGATGTATTTATATTTACATCTACTCATGTCTTTCTCCCTTAGATCAGTAAATGCAGATACAAATTCTTCACTGACATCCTTCAGCAAAATTGTCACTGCAGTATGAAATGCACTCCCTGTAGAAATAAGTGATATTAGAGCAGGCTTGTCCAGCATTTTTGTACAACAACCAGAAACCAGATTTGGTATTATTTGACTTTTGAGGGGCCAATCCCATAAGTAAAAAAGGTTTGTACGAATGTTTATCAAAATAACATTTAACATTTTCAGACAATGGTCCTTGCATTTCTAAACACATACACACACACACACACACACACACACACACACACACACACACACACACACGCACACACATGAAAACACTCAATGGTAGGATTTCCTTTCAGAAAAACATTTGTTTTAAAAATAAAAACTGCAAAAAATGAAAATAAAAAAGCACCAGCTTATGAATCCAGCATTAGGAAGAAAGTAAAATAATATTATTTAGAGAAAATACAATGTTACTTCTGATGTTCCTTATATAATTAAAAAAAATGTCTTTTGGTTATCCTCTGCTGGTAGTGTTTGCAATTAGCTTTGTAGGATTTGATGTTGTTCCTAAATAATTTGTTAACCTTTTTTTTTTAGATTGATAGCAATATGCTGAGTTTTTGCTTTACTCTTTAAGGCTATGAATTTGTTCCCTTTATTGCAGACATTTTTATAATTGAGTTCCTCTGGATGGGTTTCATATTGAATGTGTGATGAGCAGGAACATGAGCCTCAATGCAGGAGCTGAGTTGGGACTATACAGTTTGGATCTATATGGGACTGTTGAGCTGCCTCAAGTCATCACTGAGTGCAAAGGAACTGGTTGAGAAGTCTCTGGACTACTGGGTGGGCTGTTCAGCTGCATTGAGATCCTATGATGAATGAAACAGCATGATGTCCAGTAAGGGTATGACAGTGGGTAAGGGGCAGACAGTAGTTGTGCTGGTGAAGACACAGCTGAGTATGTCCGTGTTTCTAGTCGAGAACAATACTATTTGACTGAGAGAGTTTGCATTCATAAAGTCAAGAAAACAATGAATATAATTATATGAGGGGTAATTAAAGTTCCTTAGAAAGATGTTATTTGGCTTTAAGGACTGGGAATCTAGTTTATTAAGATATTTTGTGATTTTCAAATCTCATGGACAGAGCTTTTGCATTTTGGCAAGATGTGGTATGAGATCTTCTTCACTTATAATAGGATATGAAGGAGTGTGAGGTCATTATCCTGGTAAATTAGTCTAAAGATGATGGCATTTCAGATATGAACAGATATTTTCTGTTATTTACATTTGCAGGACTAAACAAATAGTAGCACAAAGAGTAAGTTTAGGTAGGAGTGTTGTCATTGCTCTGTGATCAGGTTTCAGTAACAACACAAAAAAATCTATGTTTTCCAGTGATGGGATTAGGGAGGGCATTTTCTTACTTAGACTCCTAGTATTAAGCATTGCAATATTATTTGCCAGACTAGAATTTGTAGTTAGTAGATTGGTAGCCTGAGTAGACTGACATTGGTTAAGATGAGCACTACTTGGGTAGACAATATCTTAACCAGTAAACAAATGCCCTTAGGTGATGGAGGTAAGGTATCTCAATTAAACATATGGTACCATCTTCCATCTCCCACCATGCTGACACACATTAGGGACCTTCAGAATGGCACCAACAACAAAGCCAATTACTGATGTCAGCCATCTTTTGGTTATATTGAGCATTATTCTCAATATGGTAGAATACTACCCAAGACTATTTTCAGTATAGTTTTACAGGCATATTCTACAGTGGGGTGTACAGTGGTGAGGAAGTCAAGACTTATAAGCAAAGGTATGACATCTAAGTCCAATGTAATCATTATTCCAGTGTATTCGGCATTCATCAGACCTATCATTGAGTACAATGCCCCTTTGGTATGTACTTAGCCAGGCATATCCAACAATTGGAATGTCCACAGAGATTCCTCACTAAAAGAATACAGGGAGTAAGCAAAATGTCCTCTGCAGACTGCCTTAAGGCCCTACCCGGGTTCAGGTGCCTAGGCAGCGAGACATTTCCCTGTGATACATTTAGCTAGGGACACATGGCTAAAGTGACATTCAGCTGCAGAGAAATATGACTGTCTGCAAATTCCCTGTGGGCAAAGAGAAGCACACACTGCCATGCTGTTGTGCTCAGTGTACAGTACATACTTATATAACTACAACATGTAGAAGTGTGCTACAGCATAGAGGAAATCCTACAGGCTACTGTAGTCACATTTATGCTCCATTATGCATTTTAGGTAATGTTCCTAGACATTATGAAGGGGGTAGTGATCTACACACTCCCAATGTGCACTGCATTTTTGCTGGCACTGACATGCCCTCTGGCCAGCCTGCTGCTGATGCCTTCCATATTGTCTGCTGTCTCATGTTCTCTTGGGGACCATGGACATTGTTTTCCCCCTGTTCATTTGGTTATTAAAGCTGTGAGTGTGACAGTGTGTGCTTCTCTTTGCCCACAGGGAATTTGCAAACAGCCATATTTCTCTGCAGCTGAATGTCACTTCAGCCATGTGTCCCCAGTCAAAATGTACCACAGGGCAATGTCTAACTGCCTAAGTGCCTGAACCCACCCTATCCCTGTATTCTGTCTCCTACAGGCTTTTGAGGGGAAATCTATGCCTGGCATACAGGGTCTACTTGAAAATGCCAACAGTGCACAATGCCACCGACAACAGTACCGACACTGGAAGATTGACAATGGAAAAGACTGACAGTTGAGAATCCCAATGCTGAGAACATCGACATGTTAAGGTAAGTGTGCGATAGGGATGGATGTTAGGGTTAGGGTGTGGGTAAGGTAAATGTGTGATAGTGACAGATGTTAGGGTAGGGTGCAGGTCAGGTAAGTGTGCAATAGTGACGGACTTTAGGTTTAGGGGCAGGTTAAGTGAGTTAGGGTTAGGGTGCAGGTAAGGTAATTGTGCGATAGTGACGGACTTGAGGGTTAGGGGCATATTAAGTGAGTTAGGGTTAGGGTGCGGGTAAGGTAAGTGTGCGATAGTGACAGAGTTAAGGCTTAGGGGCGGATTAAGTGAGTTAGGGTTAGGGTGCGGGTAAGGTAAGTGTGCGATAGTGATGGACCTTAGGGTTAGGGTTTGGGTTAAGGTTAGTGCATAGATAGTTGTGTATGTAAGGTTTAGTGTAGGTTTGCATACCTCTCAACCTGCAAACATCAAAAATCTGGAAAAAGGCCATGAAAAATAGGTACAAATCTGTACACTGATTAACATAAAATTTGCATACATAATTATGTAATCCCACCCACTCCAATGGAATTATGGGATGCCAATTTGTAAACGCAAACTTAACTGACAACTAAAATATGGCCCCAGAGTTCCTACTGCCACCATTCCAATGTCCCATTGCTCGACTATTTTGCCTCATTTACCATAAACACTAATGTACATACTGCTTTACTTCTACAATGATTTGGATTTTATTTTACATTCTATATCACAAAGATATCTGCTAAACAAAGCAATAAAGTCCCACAATAAAAATAGACTTAGCATTAAAACTTCTGATTCTGCCCTTGAAACTCATTCTCTGAAACAGCATTAAAACCCACATCCAAAGAAAATGCATCTAGTCAAGATTACCTTTGGACTGTTTTCAAATCATACACCTCTTGCACATGAAACATACACCTTCCTGACTATTAAATTATATTCCTTTTATAACACAGCACACTTATTAGAAGAACATGTATTTTTTTGGAACATTTTTCCAGTAAGAAATGAAACAAAATGAATGAACCAATAATGACAAAACTGCCCAATTCAGAACATTTCCATCATAAAAGTCTACTGAAACTTCTATAATCCACCAGTATCAGGTAATATGCACAATCTCTGAGGAAGTACGAGCCAGCTAAGTAATTCCACAGTAAAGAGATCTGTAACTAATGAAGACGCTGCTAGTAAACAACTTTATATTTGTTTCATCTACAAGTAAAGTGCCTGTTGCCCATGAAGAATAAATTGCCTATGTTACATTAAGTAATAAACTAGTACTATTTCAATAGGGAATGGATCGCAAACTCCTAACAGATTGATAGTTACTAGGCATCTCTGCCAAAAGAGGGCATTCTCAGGACTGCAGCATCACTCCCTTTTAACTTGCACCATAGTACAGTATCAGCAATCCATCTACTTACTGTGGGAGTAGAACTCACAGCCTTTTGCATCAAAAGCAAGCACTGTACCTGCTGTGCCAAGGACACAAACATACCTGGTATAAGCAGCATTAAACTTCTCAAGTTCTCTCTCCATGAAGACATATGCAGCAAAAGAAATCTGTAAAAAGCCAAAAAATAATAGGGGGGGGGGCAAAAGCCCAAAAAACAGGGACACATTTTAAACATTGTTTGTATAATCTTGGAAAGTTGGTAGAATACATTTCTTGTTGCCATGTCTTTCCTTAAAGATAGGAAGACAAAACTTAAATGGCTATCATTTAGTGAATTTGCTAGATAACCACAAATTTAAGAGGAACAGACCAAATGTTATACAAGCCAACAAATGGTGGTATGGGTTGGGAATTCAGGCTCTTGCTCCTTGTACCTAAGGTACAGGGTTTGAGCTGGAGTAGCCCTAACCACCATGTATACATAACTGGGGCAATTTATAGACACACAGATGCACAGTCTAACTAGGGCAGCAGGAATAAATAGCACACAGTAACTAGGACAGCAGGAATAAACAGCAACAGAAGCAATGATGTTTATTCACAACTAGGGCAACAAATAAATAGCAGTTGGGTGACTTACACACAGTTTGTTTCTAAGTGGGGCAGCAGAAATAACAGTAATAACATTTGTTCGTTTCAGCAGGATGACTTCCTATAAACACAACTAACTAACAACAGCAATAACGTTTGTTTTTTTCAGCAGGATGACTTACTATAAACACAACTAATTAATAACAGCAATAACATTCATTCATTTCAGCAGCAGGATGACTTACAATAAGCACAACTAGTTCCGGTTCAGCAGCAAATGGATTTAAACTGCAATACAGTTTACACCCCTTTAATGGCAGAGCTTTATGTTTAAAGATTTGTTGTTTAAAGATTTCCAGGACGTAAGACTTTACACACACTCCTTAAAGTAGACACCGCTTAAAACAGACAACAGATTGCTGCTTAAATAGATTCCACTGTCCTCACACACACAAATAGCGGCTTCTTAAGGAGCAGACTTTTTTGCACCTGAGCCTCCTCTACCATTCACAAAGGAGCGGACTGCAGCAATAATCTGAGCATACACTTTTTGTGCCTGGGTAGCTAGTTAGGTACTAAAAAAAGTTATATAATGAGTCGGTCTACTAATGCAGCAGCTAACAAACAATAAAAAGTTCTCAGGACACAAAACTGTTTTCAAAATATCATAGTCCATACACTATGAAGACCGAGAAAAACGTACTGCAGCTTAATCAACAATATTGGTTCTTAAGGCTGTTGGATACAATTACGCGGTAATAGCTATGACTGTCTGCAAGTCTTCAAACACATCAGTTATCCCTTAGGTGATAGGCCCTAACAATGTCCTGCCATTTTATTTTCTTGCACCTCAGTAGTTAGTTGCTAAAAGAAGGTGTATGATGGGTCAGGGCTAGCTCAAACGTCACATATCTGTCCTCCGCTTTTTACTTTACTGGAAGCTTCTGTAAGCTATCAAAACTGTCAATACGAAAGGTCACCGGTCACAGTAGTGAGAACCCCCCCCCCATTAACATCAGTTATAGAGACATTCATAATGTATTGAACAAAGCATGTCACCAGGGAGAGGAACTCCTACTAGAGGATTCCCATACATTAATTTAGATAATGTTCCTATATCTTAGAAGCATTTGGAATAGTATTTGTTTTTAAAAACTGAAAATACCTTCCAGTGCCTTTTTTGTAGCTGAAATAAGCTTGCATCACGTAAGCGACTTCACACACACACACACACACACACACACACACACACACACACACACACACACACACACACACACACACAAAACTCGTTCCAATCCTTACCTGTTTCAGCTTCTGTTCAGTTGCTGCTGCCATTAATCCACTGCTCTGCGCTTCAGCTTCCCGGCTTGGGGAACTGCTCTTTGCTGCCATTAATCCCTGCTGTTGTTGCTGCCATATCTCTGTCGAACTGCTCTGCACAAGTGTCTGCCATACCATATCCCCTGAACTGCTCTGCACAACCAATCCTGGCTCCTCGGCGAACGAACTGCTCTGCAGAAGTGTTTAGCTTCCCTGTTCTGTTCAGTAATCCTGCACAAGCGCAGCCTGCCACTTGCAATTCCCGCTGTTTTAAAATTTAAGTCAGCCAACCGGAAATGATATGAGCTCCTTCAGCTCAATTCTGACTGGCTGGTAGCCTGACGGAGCTGACATCATTGCGCACGTGATGACATCAGCTCCGTCAGCGCGGAAATTTAAAAAAAGCTAAGAAAAATCGGAAATGAAGGGGTGCCACTCGGGAATCATGGCACCCCTTCATTTGGACCCCAAAACTCGGTAAAAACCGAGTAATTCGGAACGGTTGGGAGGTCTAAGGTTTGTAAGGTTTTTGGTGTGCTTGTGTTGTGTGTGTGTTTTTCGGGAAAGCTATTTGTTTTGTTGATTATTGGGATTTTGGTTTGTCGGGCATGTGAAGTTTCGTGTTTTTGAACTTTCTTTTTTTGTCGTTTTTTTCGTGTCGGTTATTTTGTTGTCGGTGTTTTGACGTGTCAGTGTTATCAGGTAGACCCGGCATACAGGGTATTGGCAGACCCCACTCTGATGGACCCCTGCATATTCACAAAACAAACAGCACCAGAATTACCTGTTTTAAAGACTTAAACCTTGCCTGTGATATAAATAGGACCTGCTGGAGTCAGAGGTAT